>NW_009952711.1:7887160-7895054 GCF_000747805.2 Chaetura pelagica
AAGGGGAAAGGGGAAAGGGGAAAGGGGAAAGGGGAAAGGGGAAAAGGAAAAAGGAAAAGGGAAAAGGAAAAAGGAAAAAGGAAAAGAAGAAAAAAGAAAAAGGAAAAAAAAGAAAAAGAAAAAAAGAAATAGAAAAAGAAAAAAGAAGGCAGATCTGTGTATTGTTTTGTTATTAGTTCTCTGTCCTCTGTGGTAAGGATTCCTTGCTGCAACCTCCTTGGAGCCTTCCTCTCAGTCCAACTCAAGAGGAGCTGCATGTTGCAACTGGTGAGACTCTGGTGTGGTTAAAAGCTGTGCCAAGGGCTCTGGTGAGAAGAATAGAAGCTAAGACTGGCAGGAAGAGGGAAGCTGGATGATTTTCAAGAAGCTGACTACCATTTTATGCACAACAGAGAAGAACTGATTACAGAGTAATCACCAGCTACGTGGCTTTTCCTAGGTCCAAAACTCCACACAAGAAGTAGAACTGGATATTTGCATAGTGTTTCTAATCCAGAAGTTTCATAACTAATACAATCACCCCTTCACTTAGGAGGAAAATCAAGTCAAAGAAAGGTTATATGATTTTCCCACACAGTAAGGGAAGGGCAGAGCCCTGACTAAGAGCTTCTGGTTCCAGTGTAACAGTGACTCCACAAGGCCTCTAGAAGACTCCTCTGCTCGTGACAGCCCAGAATAAAAATCTCTATAGCATAAACATGGAAAACTTCTGTAGCATGATTTGCTACATTGCATTTGTAGCACAAAGCTCCAGCACAATCTGAGTCCCTTTGACATCACCCCACTTCATGGTGGAACTGGTGGCCCTTCCTGATGAGCAGCCTGTACCATAGCACTGAAATGCATGAGCCAGCTCAGACACCAGCAACACAGATCAGCAGTGAAGAAGGCAAAGATAGCCAAGCTCCTCACTGCACCAACTCCAGCCCCCAGCTGGACTGCACCTCGAGTCTGAAATCTCCAAGAAACATACCTTAGCATTGCACTGCTGGGGTGACACTGCTGCCCACATGTCAACTAATCAGCCTCAGGCCCATCCTGAACACATTGGCTTTACTATAGAAGCTTCCTAGTTTCCTGTGTCAGGAAAAGTTAAAAAAATGCAACAAACAGATTTCCCAATTCACCAGGGTGAATCTCTTCTAAAGGATTATTCAGGATCTGTCATCAATTTACTGCCTGCCTCTAACTGTCTTAAATTGTGCGTGATTACTTTGTTTCATTTTGCTGACATACGTGTTTTGTTTAAGGGTCTCTTTGTGTAATCTTTCGTGTCTCCTTTAAATAAACACTCTTCCTGTGCTTGTAGCAGCATGCTGGGGTTTAGCGAGATGTCTATCACTTAATAACCAAATGAAAAGTTTAATCACCCAAAAAGCTCACTTTCAACCTGCAGTTAACAAAACAGAAAAGCTAAGGGTGTTCCATACACATTTTTCTCTATATTTCTTCTGTTATCACATTTGCTAGTCCAAGCAAGTTTCGTGTTGTGTATTTAGTCCTGTAAACATCAGCTTAACATGTGGAAACAGGCAGCATTTATTCTTACTTTGCAGTGAGAATCAGTCCAATAATGAAAAACAATTACTCACTGCAGTCCTTTAAAAAATAGTTGTTTATTGTTACTAATCACTGAGAACATATGAAACAAAAAATACAGACTTAAGGCTTACTGAGCACATCAACTGCAGAAAATTGGGCAATCATATCTGAGCAAAACATGGCATGGAAAACAGGAAAAATACAAGTCATGCCAAGGTGTCATTTTTACAAAGTGACTTTTTTTTAAGAAAAAGAAAGAGACAAGTTAATGTCCCAATATGGGACAATAAAGCCATGTTAAAAACACTTGCCATTAACAGCCATCTGTTCTGTGCAATTTGGGGGTAATTTTTATGTACAGCTGACAGCTTTGCATCATCTTTCCTCCTTCATGAAGGATTGTCTCTGCCTCTAGTGTACAAAGCATCTGAGAAGCAGGATCTGTTCATTATGTTGTGGTTTTCAATAAGCTTGTGCTGCTAATAAACGTGTAGTTTTCTGTACCATATTTCCAAGCAGTAATCAAATATAAGATTTGGAAATATATATATATGCTAATAATATTCCAGTTCTCTCTAATAATATTCTGCTCATGTCAGCATTGCCTGTAAAAATCAAGAGACAAAGTGTGCTCGCTGCCCTTGACATATTGTGATGGTAAGAAAAATCAAGACTGCTTCCTCACTGTTCTCTGAGTATGAGGATAGAGCTCTACTTAAGTCTGTCTTTCTTGATCAGAATGTCTCTGGTGTCCTTACACCTTTTCCTCCTGTTTGAACTTGTCTCTTCAGAATATTTAGTAAATACAATTCATGTTCACACCTAAAGTAAAGCCACCTTCTTTTGTTTTGTTATGTATTAGACATCTTAAAAACACACACACCACAAAAGGCAGGGTCACACTTCCCTCATTTGCAATTCCTGCAAAGAACACTTATGCAAGAAAAGTGCAGATAAAACTAATGTTCTATTAACATTCAAATCATACTCTACCATTTCCATTCCTCAGATCTGATATAATTTTAATATACATCAGGAATAAGACCAGGAAAAAAGAAAAAAAAAAAAAGAAAGAAAAAGTAAAAAGAAACTGGAGCAGCTGAAAGTGATTTGTCTGTTGCCTTTTAGTGCTTCCATCGATACACAAGAGATGGTGGTGAGATTCTTCCACCAAATCCAGGTCAGCTCCCTAACTGTATCCCACCAACCACGCACCCTTTAAATACTAGGCACATTTATATAGTATCTGACATGGGACTACACAAATCAGCCAAATCCTCTTTGCACAGTCAAGAGCTGTTGATGGAGTTACACTCAACTTGATCCTATTCCATATTTCAAAAATCCCAAAGTTAAGGGGTTGGTTTTAATCCACGTGAACAAAAAAGAGGACAATTTTTCACAGTTATCATCAGGTTCAAGCTATAAACCCCATGAGCTACCAAAGAGAAGTCATGAGTATTTGTTCATCTGGCTCTAGTGCCTTTCCCTCCCATTGCTTAAGTAAGTCCCTTGAGTAGGAATTTAGACTTGCAATGTGCACAATCCAGGTCTATTTCTGAACTGAATTTTCTTCAGCTTGTAACAATCTACAAAATGGTATCCACATCATCATGCTGGTTTTGCTTCATGCGCTCAACTTCCTTACACTTGGGTGTGATCCAATCCCAGAAGCAAAACAATGGAAAGACGTGCCATTTTGACTTGAACTGGCTCCAGATCAGCATCAGGATCTAGTATTTTTCTTCTGTCATATCTGAACCTTGGTGCAGATGACCTAAGAGGAGATTTCAGGAGATAGTTCTCCATGCAAACTGGAAGGCTGGTGCTTAATACTATGAAGCAGTCACAGTATTACTGCCTGTCATGTCCCTGAGAAGATATATCTTGACTACAGCAAACACCTTAGAGTTGAAACTTTCTTCAGGTAGTTTTTTGTTTCACTGTAAAAACAGCCATTCCTGTGGTACAATCCATCACCTCTGAAAGGCATTGCACAATACTGCAAATGCTCTGAATAGTGACACCACCATTTCATAAGGTCCTCTTCATTAATATTTTACACTCCTAACTCTACAAACAGCCTTATCAAGATTCAATCATTTCAGGTAAACCCTTAATCCCTTACCCCTTTGCTAAAGAGAACTGCAGTAGAGAGTTTCATAGGAAGAGATTACCATCATGTCTGCCTCTCAGCATGAGATTATGCAGCTCCCAAGTACTCCTAAACCACATCCATCATTTAGCTCCTGCACTGTACATGATCACAGGATTCCCAGCACCCCTGCATTCACTCTGAAGCGTATCAGTGTTTTCCTTGTATGACTGAGCCCCACACAAACTCCAGTTATTGGGACTGGGCACCATTACTGTAATTGCTCCATGGTCTCACGTCAGGCATTGAGTTACACCATTTTCTATTTAAGAAGCACAGGTAACTCCAGCCATGGTGCTCTCTCCCACCTAATCACCAGTATAACACTGGCCTCTGCCAGGCTGATCCCATAGTCAGTGCTCACCTCCTTACCAACAGACTGAATGTTAATTAGCTTTGTCTCATCTGAATCTCACCTCTGTATTGTTGTGTTCAAGGTATTCACCACAGGTACTAAAGCATAAATTGACCTTTCATTTTTTTTCCTGTTTCCTTTACAGCTCTTCTTTTTTTTTCAATTAGCTGCTAAACTTACCTTAAGACCACCTTTCTCCATCTTGTTTCCCCACTTGTCTTGTCTTTCCTAAATGTTATAGCTCAGTTCCTATGGTTTTATTTTCTTTGTAACGTTTTCATTCAGAACAAAAGGAAATTTGTGCTTTGCATGTCTGTAAACATAGAATAAGTAAGAATCATGCATGTGTTTCACATTAGACTGCTATGAATATTTATTAAGTCATCCATTCTAGCAATCCATATATCTTACTTCCTTAGGTCTCTTATTAACTATCCACTAGAACTGAAGGACTCACTACTTTTTAGTGATGAAAATTACGTATTGTGTTTTAGTGTACCATTCAGTTCCTGTCTCCCACTCAAATCAGAAACATCAGAAACTATTTTTTACCAGATTTGCAGTGCACAGCAAATTTCAAATGTCTTTGCAAAGACCAAGATGAGAAGTACAGCTGGTACAGGCAAACCATTTAGATTTTAGCAAAAAAGCTTATCAGCTATGCTGTGATTCTGCAGACTAAACCAGATCTGAAGTCCATTGAACCTAGACAGAACACCCTCTGCAGTTTCAGATAACTGACACATATTTGGCTGTTTTCTAGATAGAATTATAAGTGTATGAATGACTAAATTGGGTTAATAAACTAACCTCAACCCACATCTTCCCTCAGAATTAATCTGAGAGTTTACATGTCTATTTTTCCTGAGATTTTCTTACTGTTCTCATCAGCTTCTTCCTGTGGGGCCTGCAAACACAATCCAGGAAGGAAGCTTGCCAGGACATAAGAGAAATCTCACAAGAAATTCTGTTGTTGGTTGATTTCCAGGAAAGTTTTGCAGACTCAAGATGTACAAGTAAATTTCTCCAAACTGGGGAGACAATACCTGTGATATCTCCAACAGCAACAGTGACCACTTCCTGAAAATTGTTCTTAACAGTTTCATTTGTCAGACCCCGCTTGGATGTGAAAATGTCATTTCCAGTCTGAACAGCACAGACATAACCAAAACTTAATCTAAAATAATGAATTTGTTTTGAGTTCTACAAAGGGCTGCAGATAGCTCACATGGAATTGAAAGAAAATTAGAGGAATACAAGCCTTTACTTTTCCTCCTTCTCTTATTTTCTTAGGCATAAGACCCAGGTGTTTGTGAGTGTAGCAGAAACTGGTTGTTCTGCTTGGGCCCTAGTCTGTGGTTCAGTGAACATTTCATTAGAAACATCATTAACCTAATTAGCTGCTGTGCTAGGAAGACATGTCTCCTGAGACCGTGTATGGGGACAAACAAGGGTCTCAGAAGAACCACCACACTAAACATGGAGCACTCCAGCATACTCAGCCAGAAATTCCATAGTACTAGCAAAAAAGAAAGAGAGGACAGGAAGGCACCTGAAATCCAGGAAAGCTTTTGTCATTATTGAAACTGAATTTAAACATCCCTGCTTGTGATCCACAGCTCAGAATGCTCTTGCAACACAAGAATGCCATCTTCCATCTCAACAAGACCTAACTAAAAAAGAAAAAAGACTATCAACACTAAAATGGTTCATTACATTTTGACATCTGATGTAGGAACCACAAGTCAAGTTTCCCTAATCCTAATACCAAGACTCTATCTTCCCCTTACGCTCTGTTACTTTGCCTACCAAATTAGACCACACACAGAGCCCCTTTTCTGGATCGTGCTAGCTGCATCAGGGATGAAGTTACTGCTTGGAGCTGCCAATACTGCCCTCCTCACTATCACCACCTTGGTTCAGCTAACATTGCAGAGAATACCTGAGACCAATCAGAAAATATTCCCACAAACAGCTCTCTTACCCTGGTCAAGAACTCTACTGACTTCCTGAGTGCACAGACAGCATGCTCAGCAGAGAGCCCAGTCCTCTCACTGCACGCTACACATGCTACAAACATCGGCCAAAGTAGGCTGCTCAGGGGAGGCAGATGGAGGAATTCCACCGTCTGCTCCTGATCACATTTTGATAAGCCCTGGGCAGTGGATTGCTCTGATTTGGAGCTTTCTAGATGTTTACCGTGCATTTCAATCAGCTCAGGAATGTCAGTACTGAAAACATATTTGTGGAACTGGGGCAGCTCTAGGGCCAGGTGACAACTTATCACCTTATCTGTGATACTTGGGTAAGGTGAGAGAAATGCTTCCTTGTTCAAGTATTCTTAAGCTGTTTGCATAAAATACGTGCTAAATAAGTCCTCACAAATAAGAAAGGCTAGAAATAGAACTAATGGAAAACACACCAGAGTCCCCTAGTTCTTGTGCTGTTGAGCCTCAACTACTCTTTTTTACTTACTACTATTCAAGGAAGCAAGGGATTTTCATTTCTGAGACAGGTCCTAATCTTCAGAACACATTCTTTGGACACACATACTCCTCAATACACCATTAGGCACACAAACTCAAGTTTTTTTCTATTTGTGAAACATTCTCCTTGCCTTTAGTTGGTCATTCCTGCCCCATTTCTAGCCCTAGGTGTAATCCATCATTTTACTTCCAACATTCCCACTCATAGTAATATTAACATCTGGTCTAATGTTCACTGAAGCCACAAGAAAGAAATCTTCCCATATCAGTGGGGTAGGAAGCCAAGCAGATAGCAAAGTGCTGTGCAGCAATATGCTGACCAAATCCTAGCAGTTTGAAATACACACAGTTTACTTCAGGGGTTAATTTTATGCTGAATTAGAGAAGGTTAAACCCTTGACATAATCAAAAAAAAGCAACATATTCAGATAAACAAAATCACACAGAAGTTCTGATTTATGAACTAGTGTGGCCAAAGATTTTTCTGAATAAAGACAAAAATGGCAGCCTTTTACACTCTCTTTTAACTTCTTTAAAATGACTTTTTGTTGGTTAATAACAGAATAGCTATGGAGTTCACCAGGTCAGAGAACCATATGAAGTTGCAGATATAATCTTACTCACTGAATGGTCACAAACACAAGGTTCCAGCAGCTGAAAGCAGTTTGTGTGTGATTCCCAGTGAGAAATTCACCATGGCTTGGCAGGCCCTCTGCTCTTGGGTGTCTGTTCACAACCTAGATCTTTGCAAAGTGTAGTAATCACATTTCAACAATAAAACTTCCAGAGGTAATTTGATTTTACACTGCCAGCCAGCACTTCATTGCTAATACTTACGATGCATTACGTATTTGTCTGAGAACATTAGCACTCAGATAATTAACTCTTCTGCTGGGTGTCTGGTTCACACTCTTCAGCAAAAACACACTGCTCCCACAGAGACATGCCTTGCATATAAGCAACACTAATCCCTAAATCTCTTATGTGGTCAGTAAATTAAAATCTAGGTTGTAGCAGTTAAATGAATTCCCTTTTTCCTCCTTTTTTCTTTTTTGGCACTTTCTAGGTAAAACAGTTCACATACAATCACTCAATGGCTGGAAAGTAGGCTTGGCAGAAGGAGCCAAGGCTCAGCGTGGCTCCAGTCAAGACAAATGGTCAAATTATTGTGACATTAGTAAACAGGTAATTAGTTTTGCATGTCATTGTTCACTTCCTCAAGCTCATTACCAGAGTCTTGCAACACTCCCTTTAAAAATTCAGACCTGTTTGACCTGCTACCAGCTATAGTGCATTTCAAGCACTCATGGATAAAGTGCAATCTTGTCAAACTGAAGACACCTGCTCCCAGCAGGA
>NW_009952711.1:7895364-7950312 GCF_000747805.2 Chaetura pelagica
GGAATACTACTTATGAACTGCCAAATCTTTTGTTACAGTACCTTCAGATGCAATGATCTTTCCATCTGGATAACCAGCATCAACTTGGCTGCAACCACTGTAAAGCAATCTTTGAATATTTATTACCACATTAAGTACACACAGGTATAAAAACAGGATGCACATAAATGCAAAAAAGGGAAAAGACTACTCATGATAATTTTGCTGTTTCCCATACAAGCTTTTGAAAATAATTTTCTTTGGAAATTGGCTCCTGGAAACAACTTTCAGTTTTTTCTCTACATTCAGGTCTGTCAGAATGAAGCTCATCCCTATATGTATGTTATGTCACAGGTGACAAAATTAACTCAAAAAATCTGCCCTTTCTTTTACTCCTGTGCTCAAATTTTGTCAGCTATTGCTGACCTAGGGGTGGATAACTCATGCTATATATTAAACAACCTCTGTCCTCCTCTCTCCCTCAAAGCTCCTGCTGCATCCCAGTGCCATACCCAGCATGGCACACTGATTTAGGCTCCAATCTGCCAATGCTGTTTAAAGCTGCCCTGCTCCCTTTTTCACAAGCTTTGTACAAGAATCTGTCCTGAACTATTTCTCTTTGCTTAGCTATTTTCTTGGACTCATTTCTTCAGCTATTTACCTTCCTGGATTGTGGACTGTGTTCCTCAGTATACCACTACATTAACAACCATGTTTAAACCATTTTGTTCCAAGAAAAGTACTAGCACTGGATAATTCTTCCCCTGTTGTATTTACTTTGTGAGGGTACAGGTGGTAATTTAAGCTAACTACATTTTAGTACTGTGGTCATTAAAAATCCAGTGAAAGCGCAGTTTAGGTCTTGGGTGAAAGTATCACACAATTTATGTTTATTTTCTTTGCTTCCGTGCCTCCCGTGGGCAATGAAAACCCTGATCAGGAGCTCCCTGCTCCTCAGACTTCCAAGGCATCTTAATTCAATGCCACATTCCTTGCTATCTTCTCTGCCCTTAAGAGACCTCAATGAGCAAAGTCCATTCTGTGGCACTTAATCATATATATGCAAATGTTGCATTTAGAATTTGTAGACCACTGTAAGCCTATTTTTCTTGAGCTGTTATTTTAAAATGTGCTTTAAATCAATTTTGCAGTAAACATGGGGTATGTTTCAGTAACAACCATTTTTCTCCTGATTAGTAAATTACTGTTGTTTCCAATGCTTCATTCTAACTACTACTTGCTCAGAGTCACAGGAAAACAAAGCACTTAGTCAAGACAAACTTCCCTTTATTTCCATCTCAGCAAAGCAAGGTCTAGATTACTTTTGGGAAAACAGTTTTCAGCTGACAAAGTGAAAAATGTTGCATAACAGCAAACTTACAATGTGGTAAGAAAGTTTTAATAGAAGAATTACCACTTTCTGTTGTAACTAGCTTAAAAGTCCTTTAAGACTTTCTGCTAAGAACAGATGATTATATTTACAGTATTTATGTAATTTCTATTGGCTGGCTGTGTAATAATTTATGAAAGTTGTGACAGCACAGTGCTTTAATACAGATAAACTATACTGAGAGAGGAAAATACAGCAAAATGGCAGTGTGCTACATAGAATATCAATCCCAGGATCATCTAGAATTTTAAAACACTTCTGTTTGAAAACATAAATTGTGTTTTCCCAACCATTGGACAATCTCAAGCACATATGTTTCCATGTGGGTATGCATTTACATCTACCCCTTTAAATGATGTTATCTGTATTTCAGAACCCCATTATACAGGCTTTGGAAGATGCAAGCAAGTTGTGGGAGGACATGCCAGCCACCAGAGGGGAACCGCCTTGCCACGGAAGGGTAACAACTCCATCCAAGCCCCTCTTCCTCTCCCCATTCGTGCACACTCAGTATGACCTCTTTGAGGAGGACTGTCATCAGGCTTGCTCTCCTCCCTCCCTCTCCTTTGATCCACTACCCTCTCTCAGAGAGAACATCTTAAGGGCACATCTGCATTACTTCCCTGAAGGACACAGTACTATTACATATATCCCTCGTAGCCATTTGCCATTCTTACATTTTCTCTAAACCTCATCCCTCAGTTTGTTAACCCTTAATAAACTGGTTAATTGGTAAAATAAACATTCATCTCAGTAGCAATTTGTGAGCATGGTGAGGGTGGTGTTCTAAACTTGGCTCTAAAACACGGTCCCACAGTGGCCATTCCTCTGTGAGAGGCAAGAGCCCCGTGTGAGACCTCAGTCTTATTCAACAATCTCTCCAAATTGGGGGCATAGTCATGGAAGTATCCTGACAGCTGATAGCCCCCCTGGCATTGGCTCATGAGACAAGTCAATCATATCATCCTCATCCAGAGACAACATATATCCTTAGTGTTACATCACTGGGCATTCAGCATGGGCCATGTGTCTTGAAACTCTTATCACTGCTATTTATATGCATTTTTATTGGTAAAGCTGGAAAATCCTAATGCAAATCTTAGAAGAAGATTAAGTTTAAAACTTCCTAGTTCATGGCAGAACTGTCCAAAACAACTTCAAATAGTCCATACAGAATGACTGTGATTGTATCAAGATATTGCAATGTGAAAAAAAAGTGAGGTCTGTCCTACTGGATAACTAGATCACATCTCTTTTCAATGACTTTGCTATCATCTACAATCCTGATAATTACTGGAAATTGTTTTCTCATGGAGGATTTGTATTTAGGGTGTAATAGGAGAAGTTAGGCTTTACTTTAGTTGAAGGCTATCTGGGGCTGGTCAAAAATTTGGTGTCCAGGTGATAAGTGAATTGATCAGAAGCAAGACAAAGGCAGCTCATGACAAAGATTTCATATCTGTATACCTATGGATGCACACAAAAATGTACACACGAGCACATAAAACCTGTCGATCTCCCTTTTCCGTTTGCAAAGTCCCCATTTTAATTAACATCAACTATAATCATATGGTAAACTAGGCATAATAACAGTAATTAAGACCTTGGCCTCTTAAAACACATTAGACACATGCACACAGGCCAAATCCAATTTAGAGAAATATATGGAGCATTCAAAAGTTGGTATTGAGATTCTATCCAGGATACCTAAATAAACAGGAGAATAAACCCTATTTAACAATGGAAGTGTTTTCCTTGAGATCTCAGGAGGATTTCCAATTATTCACAAATGGCTAACCGTGCACTCCTTCCCCAGAACTATAAACAAGTCACCAGAAAAAAGCAAGTTTGACAAAATTGTCCAACAGCCCATTAACTGTACAACTGTGCTAAATAGCCAGAGACAAGTCTAAATCTGCCAGAACTAGTGTCTCTTGAGTCTGCCAAGGGGATAGATATTTCAGCTGCAGAAACAACCATTTGCAGCTTGCCACCATCTGGACAGTGCAAAATAAGCACTGAAGTGATGGGCTGGCATGATCCAGGTCAAGAGTGGCCTTCTAGTTTTTAGGAAAATCTTAGAAGATGTTAAAGATGGTTGTACTGAAAGGTCATCATGCTTGCTTGACTGATGTAGATATTGTATTCACAAAAATTATGTTATTCCCCATATTCTGTCAAAGTCTATTTGATACACAATTCTAAAGATTAACTAAAAATACTTACAATTCTAGTTGCTTTCTGCTAAACCTTCCAAGGCTCAACACCTGGGATTTTTCAAATAATCCCCTCACTTCATTTGATTTTAAGCTCATTCACCCGAATTACACAACCTACAGATCCAAACAGATGATCTGGAAAGAGGCCTGTTCTGCCTCTATGAAGTTAAGCTGGGCACGTGGGGAAGACCTGAACACAACGAACAAGAACATGACACAGCCAGGCAACAACAAACCTGGCACACCCATGGATGCTGCAACTCATTCGAAACCTATCAGAGTATGTCTAGTCTCTATCATGTTCCCATTCGTAAAAAATCTAAGCATACTTTCAAAAGCAAAAATTTCAAAACTCCACTGAAGCTTTTCAAAAAAGTGTAACTAAATGGTCAAGTAGTGTCTGCTTCTTAAAACATTTGATTTTGCAAGTGAGGAAGGGGAAAAAAATCCACCCCACAACTTTGATTTTTTGGAAGATAATTTAACACTACATGCTTTGAGTTAAAGCAACATACAGGAGTGAAAAAAGGGGAGACACAATGACTACAACCTATGTTAAGAAATACTACTTTAAAAGAATTTTTACAAAAACCCCGTTATTGATATTTTTAGCAATGCGCTTGTTCGTTTTATTACTATGAAGAAGACAGGATTCTGAGGCTGTGCTTATCTCCTTTTCTATTGCCTGAATACAATTATTTCTTTAGATCAGCGATGCAGTGCTCAAGTACAGAGTTCTCTGAAGCTTCTCCTTTTTGTAATACCCCTAGAGAAAACTAACACGCAGAATAGTATTTTGAGCTTATGTTGCAGCAACAGGACACAATCTGACTTATGAGACTGCAAATTGTTTTTTGTTAATTTCATGTAAGATGATCAATTGTGGTTCTCATATCAAAGGCTCGTGGCTGTCTTCAAACCATCAGAGAAGGTGCCATTACCATCAGCACCAGGCATGCTTAGAGAAGTCCTTTTAAGTCTTTAGGAAATTAACCTATTTTGACTTGTTATCTCCTGAAAAGGCAGAGCATTTAGCCTCCTTTGAGACTTGTGGTTGACCCCAACACCAATGAAACAATAATAAATCCTTCAGTTACTTCCAAAGTTCCTTCTCAAGCCATAAGACAATTTCTACATAGTCTCTCCAGAGTTGAATACTGTCAAACAACATCAGTTATCTCTGTCTGGAGGAGACACATATAAAAATGTGGGTCAGGCCTTCAAATTTATGTTATTAGCTCTAGCACTATCATCCCAGCCTTTCTTCTTTGAACACTACAGATTTTAAAAATTGCCTTTAGAGTTCTTGGGATGTTTCTAGATTTGCATTCACTTATTTACAGACTTGGACTGTTTCTCTGATGATGCCGTTTTAGCTCACTAACAAAATACTAGGTGCATGAAGTTTTTAGGAACCAAGTTCCAGATAAATCCACCAGACTTTGAACATCTGGAAGTGGGTCATGGCCCTAAGAAGGGCTAAGTGCAAGATCCTACAATAAGACAGGCACTCACCCAATGGCCATGTAAATAGATTAATCCTTCTCCTAACTTTGAGAAGTATTTCTATATTTATCAGCAAACGCAAAGCAGTGATTGAAAGGAAGAGATACTGCCCTTTAGGGGCCTTTGGCCTTCCTCTAAAGATGTATTATCTATTTCTTTAATTATCGCAGTGACAGGAAAAGTTGGTGAAATATTTAAAGGGTGAGGGAGGAAAACATGTTTATGTTCATTTAGGACCATTTGAAAACAGATTATTCTAAAGATGGAAAGAGAATCATCGGACATTTAAATAATTAATTCCAGCAAATCCATTAAATGGGAACCAGCATAACATTTTGACTGATTCAGCACAACCAGCTTTCACTGACCAGTTTCTAAATTGCTATTTCTAAATTGCCACTTGCAGGAATTTGAGCATAGCACAGTATAAATCACTAGCCAGTCATGTGCCCTGTGTACCAGACAGAGTACTAAGATACAATCTAGTGACAGCCTGACTATGATAATTAGATAAAAATCATGCAAAGGAACACATAACTTCTATCATTTCCATCCCTGCAAGCAGCTCCACTATTTATAAAGTATTAAACCCTGGACATTTATTTTAGATAGTCAAAATTTACAACAAGTCTTCTGACATATTGTTGAGCATGAATAGGTTTCTGTAGTTGAAAATTAGAAAACATAATTTCCCAAACTTCATGGTTTTGCTAAAAGATGAGAAAATTAGAAACAATAGCCTGGTCAAGACTGCTCTTATCAGTTTCTTTATCAGGGCAATAAGGCAGGATGGGAAACAGCTTTTGCTGGTTCAGATAAACTGCATCAGTTCTCTGCTGCAGAGAGCATAAAGAGTCAAAATCAGGCAGTTGTACAAGGTCAGAAGAAGCAACTTCTTGAAAACTAGTCAGTATTTTTCCATGCTTGATTTTTATAATTTTTTTTAGTGGAACAAATTTGTGAGACATGTATTTATTTTTTGTTAAACATTATATCGGATATGTACTGCAATCAAGCTGCAGTCAAGATGAGGAAGGTTAAAGAAGAGAGCACCCTCCAAAGACATTGCTGTAAGTGCTACACACAATCTGGTAAGCAGCATGTTTGGGGTTTTTTTGTCAATAAAGTAACAGCTTTAAATGCACGGGTTTTGTGATGTTATGCTGCAAAACAGGCAGTTGTAGTTCTTCTAGATGAAACATTATTTAACTTGTATTCCAGCAAGTTACTTGACCCTGAATTTGCAATTTTTTACACAAGCCATAAAGGCATTTTGGAGCCTTTAAATTCAGACCCCAATTCACATGGTACATTGTGTGGGAAAAGAATCTACACCTCCCAATTTCCTGCCAGGTCCCAACTGACAATTACTTTCTCTCTGACTTCATTCTCCTAGTATTTTCAGTTTAACATTGTGGTTTTCCATTTTGATTTCTATCACACATTGTTTTGTTTCATCGTGTTCTGCCAAACAGTCCCCTAACTTGACATAGCTGCTATAATCAATATGTAGATTGCATATTGATTCCTGTAGTACTTTGAGATCCTTCAGATAGAAGGTTATCACAATATAAGGTTTCTTCATCTGTCATTTAAGGTAACCTTTAAAAGAGACAGAGTTCTGTTCAGTCCAGATGTTTATCCAAACTGTTCTAAATCTCTGATGTCTGGAAATGTCTAGAAATAACAGGTTTTTTGAGAGACTCAGTACTACTTAATACCAATTCAAACAAACTACCATTATCATCCTGTCACTGTAATCACATGGGATGCTAATAACACCTACCATTTCTGTAGAACTATAAAGATGAATCACCACAGTATAGTCCTTTGCAGTATTATCCCCATTCTATTATTGAGGAAACAGAGTGTCTGATATTATGTCATACCATTATGCGACCTGCTCTTTCAATCTAAAAAGAATAGTAATTGAAGATGCAGAAACTACTACTATAACTTTCCCAGCTTTTTTTTTTTTTTGTGAAATGCTGTTTAAATATTTAGATCCAACAAATTCTTTTACCATCATAGCACATTGTTAAAGAAGCAGGCCACTGAATAATCAAAGTGACACTCCATTTTGACTTTGCTGTGACTTAGCAGCGGTATTCAATTTATTGCTATTTTGATTGTGGTCAGCTGAATGCAAAAAAACCCCACATGTCACTATTCACTATTTTCTCATGTAGCCTTGAATGTGTACTCTTATCATTTAGATAAGGCATCCACTTCTTGAAATCAGAATGATTTCTCAAAGAAAAAGAAAAGTTTATGTATTCACTATGTGCATCACAGACTGTAATGCAGTCCATTATTGAATCTACACAAATACTTGGTAGTTCCTGGTTTCTATGAAAAGCTGGGGATTGATTTTGGTGGGTTGTTTTTGGGGTTTTGGGTTCTTTGAAAAATCACAGCTTTCTTGACTAACACCATGGGTACATAAGACCCTTGGGGAAAACATTATATAAAAACTACTTTTGCATCTTTATCAGAAATTTTAAGGACCTAAACCCAGAAAGATGCTCTGTTAACTTCACTAATCACAGAAGCCAGAAAGAACAAACCAAAAAAGTGTTCAGCATCATCTTGAACCCACTTCCAACTGAACATTTATGTGTCATATAAGCCTAACTGTATACAACCTGGGGAAAAAAATAACCTACAGTAAAATAGGCTCTTCAGAATTAATTCAATGCCAGTTTGGCCCTGTCTCACATTCAGCAGAGTCATCTAAAGAGAAATTGTTGAAGAAGAATCTGTCACAATTTCACTTTTAACTCTAAGGAGTTACAACCTCAGACTTATTTCATAACTCAGACAAATATTTCAGTATTGGTTTCATGTTAAACTACACTCTAACTTGTGAAAGACACAAATGTTTTCCTGTCAACAAAACACAGTCATGTTCCCTGTCTAACACGGATGGAACTATCATGGTTCCATGATTATTGGTGCCAAACTGAAAATCTCTTCAATCAAGGCCATTTTGACATTTTATCTTCTGGAAGAAAACAATTCTCAAGAAATGGGCCTCCACATCCCAGTTCCACTCTCTGCAACAAACTGGAGAGGCAACAAAATAGACTTTCACTGTATCAGTTCCATAGCTAGTCAGAGAAATTAAGTGTCATGTGTTATCCACCTAAATGTAAGTGAAAAGGAATTGCACATTTATCCTAGATTTTATCATAATTCAGAATTAACTCACATGACAGTTGATCAATAACAATAACTGTACACCTGAGAAGAGTATTGTAACATACTGTGTTCAAAAAATCATTAAATATAATTAGTAAAGAAGCAGATAATATGAGACTTTCCACAAGACACTTCTATTTCAAATACATTCAGCACTTTTGTAGAAGCAACACTGAGACCATAACACAGCAAAAGCAGAATAGCCTGAGCTTCATCAAAGGGTCTGGCCTATCCTCACATCTAAATAGTCATAGCAAGAATAGGGGTTTTTTCCCCCCTTTAACTTGAATTTGTGGAAAACAAGCCTTATCAAAACTGGGCATTCCCCCAAAACCTGTGTTTTGTGTATTCTCTTTCTTTGTATCTGCAGGGATGTTGCTATGCGTAATTAGCAAAGGAAGCCCAGGTGAATTCTAAACACCAAAAAGGAAGCAAAAGAGTCAAAGGTGGCAAGATGAGCCAGACAGAACTTGATAGCTTCCTTGGCAGGATTACATGATACAGTGGCCTACGACAGCATCCTGTAAAGGAGCCTGGCCTGATTTTTCCTACTTTACGACCCCTTGATAAAGCACTGATGCTGAGTGTACAACAAATTATGGGAAGGAGACTGAAAAGGCCCGAGAGGTGAAGATTACTGGACACTCAAGTATTATTATTCCCATAGCTTTATTCTTTTCATCACTAAATATTGCATCTCTTGCTCTTTTCTCAGTGTGTATGATACAAAGGAACTAGACTTGAACAGCAATGTTCAAATAATCAACCAACATTATAGGTGTTTAAATAACCACAACTACATTCATCCTTCAAGACTTACCTGTATGCACAGATACTGCTGTTCCAGGAGGGTACTGGGAGCTTTAGAGAACCAAGACAGAGAGGCTGAAAATAATTAGCCCTGTAGATTCTCCAATTCTAATAGACAAATAATGAAAGATTTTCTCTGTAAAAGAGAACTTGGAATTAATCCATAGTAATGTTTGTTCCTGCTTTTCTAGTCTGAATCAGATAATGGCAAACAGTTGGTTAACAGGTAGACTTGATGATTTTTTTCCAACCAAAATTATTCTATGATTTTATAAGCTGTTGCTAAACTTACAGAGTCCTACTACTGGGCACCTTCACACAGTTACACAGTGAACAGATGCCTCATTGCAGTATTACTGTATGACCAAGGAGAAGACCAGGCTCTCCAGCTCCACTTTTGTTAGTGAGTCATTAAGGTGCCTAGGGGTATTAGCTCTTGACAACTGTACTGACATGGCAGGAGAGGCTTTCATCTTGTCAAGCACCTTTACACTCACTTCAGCACCAAACAGGAAAATTAGTACCTCTCAGTTTCTTTTCTGTTCTGCAAGAGATACCAACAATCAGTCTATGTACAAGAAAAACAAAACAAAACAAAAAAGCCTTGCGAACATAGAGCAAAGCAAACCCTCTAACACTGCATATGGTGGTGTGTTAACTTTGATGTCAATTCTTTGTGGCAGGACACATCCTCATGTGTAATGTACTTTCCAGGCAGAACACTAAAATTGGCCAGCAGTATTATTTCAATTTCTAGAGCAGGCAGTTGATAAAGATGAGAGCCAGTGCTGTTAGCAGAGGAGACAGCAGCACTGACCCACACATTTTAACAAGGATGTGTGCACATACAGGGTAATTCTGGTGATTCACATCAAACTCACATGCACAAGAGGTGTGGAGCTGGGCAGATGATGGTACTTGAACATGAAGGCTACAACAGAACACATTCTTAGGGTGTTTGAAGACATTAGAATAAGATCTTTTAAATATATGGATGGTGAGTGAGCTTCTACTTTAATCACCCTCCCAACAAGGATTCTACAGTCTGTTTGAAGCCAAATTTCAAATCTGTTACATCTTAGATTGTGTTGTAGTAGACAAAAATACCTTCTATCCACAACTAGTGTATTGTTACATGCCATTCAGCTTCCTAACAGGTATGGCACTTGAATTTTGTGGGGTGAACCCGTGCCACTGTCACAAGATTAATGTCATTTTCTTATAGCACTAACA
Organism: Chaetura pelagica; assembly: GCF_000747805.2. Taxonomy (NCBI): domain Eukaryota; kingdom Metazoa; phylum Chordata; class Aves; order Apodiformes; family Apodidae; genus Chaetura; species Chaetura pelagica. Next base: position 7,905,703 of record NW_009952711.1, read on the forward strand.
ACGAACATACTTTGAATTTTGATCTTTCACACCCTTATGAATAAAGTTAAGCTAGACATCCAAAATTGTGCCATTTCTTAGTTTCACCTAACAGAAGATGCAGAGGAGTAATACAGATCCTGTGCCCAAGAGAAGGGCATTGTTCATGTTCCTTTTGAGAGAAGATTTAGTATGTATGATACAATCCCTGATTCAGGTATAGACAACACACATGGGCCTCATTTTCCAAAGCAACAGGCAAATCTAAAGGTGCTGTCTGATATCACTGCCAAGATAAGCAGCAGTTACTGGAGAGCAGCCAGGCAGATAAAGCTACAGTCTTATCCAAAGCAATATTGGTAGTGTCCTTCTGGAACAGTGACTTTTCCTACCACCAGTAGAGAAACACATTAGATTAAATGCCTCTCTAGCTGCTCCATGCACTGGAAGGCTGCTCTAATTGTGTCGCTGTGAATCCCCCATGAAAAGGGAATCCCTGAGCAGAGAAAACCAATACAAGAGACATCGGACACCTGCTTCCATCTCATCGCCGGCTGATTTGGCTTATTTTGAGTGGTTCTCTGAGTGTCTTTCAATCCCCTGTCTCTGGCTATTGCCTACACTCAGTCCTCTTGCAGTCTCTGATTTAAACACACAGCAATGAAGTGCAGCAGCCATTTCAATGTGCCTTTACAGGAAGATGATCCTTATGAGAGTGTGCTCTGATGGTACAAGTTTTATGGACTCTCCCTTGAGACAAGCTAGAAATCTTTTTTAATGAAAAAACAGTGCAAGTTCAATAGTAGTTAATGTAGTTAGATCTGTTTTTTAAAAAATCCTCACTACTCAGTGTTTTCTAGAACTAGTCCTCTTACTATTCTGATTTCTCCCACAGTTTTGCTATTGCTCTGTTGACTTTTTATCTTGTTGGAACAAACGCAAGACTTTTATTTCATTGCTCTTATTAGTATTCACATATTAATGCAACACATTTATTATTCAAGTTGATAACAATGTCTGTCTGCTAACAGTCTTAATTCAGAGAACAAAGATCCTAAGGAAATCAGAATGACATTCTTAAAAGTCAAAACGTTACTTGATTTGTTTCCATCGATTTTGGACCTTTTCAGGGTCTAAAAACATTGTATGTGTTTGAATAGGAATAGAAATAATGCATAGTTTTCTCAATATCCATTAACTGCTCTTCCTTACCATGTTGCCCATATGGTGTTTCAGAGCCCTTTTCCAAGTTCCTGCTTCTACCTTCAAACAGATCTTAGACTGAAATCAGAGTGGATTAAAATACAAGGGGAGAACCAAAGGGAGAAGTCATGTTTCAAACTAGTGGAGAAAGAACAAACCAGTCTGACAGAGGTGTCAAACAAGCCCTGCTTCACATTTACATCATGGAAAAGGAGAATGTTTACCTTAAGGAGGGGGTGGGAAGATCTTGCTTTTAATTTTCAGTTTCCCAATCGTTCTGTGGACTAGGGAACTGGCCACCACATCCCATAGAACAGGAAGATGCTGCCACCTACAGGTGTGCTTGCCAGGAAGGCACTAGATCACAACTGCTGGGTCCTCACCACGGGCAGAAAATAATTGCAGCTGGAAAGGCCATAGTTAACATGGTACTTGCTACAGTGACGCTTCATCCAGTTTCTTAACCTTCTTTCATTATTTCTGTTGTTCAGAGAGTAATGCAGGCACATAAACCACCGTCTTGTACACAGGAGAATAAATAAATAAATGAATAATCTTCCTTTATAGCCTTTAGAGTGCAAGGATCCATTGTAGGAAATACACAACCTCTTTGAATCCTTACGGCATGATACTTCCACCCCCATGATGCAAATATTAAAGTAAATTATTCTAGTAAATAAGACCCCATCCTAAGCTAAGACCATCACGTCAACATTCAGAGGTCAAAACACCTCATACAGCTGTGCTCATGGCTTGCAAATGACGCAAATCTGCATTTTTAGCTTTACAATGCTTATTCTTGGCAGGTTTATAAGTATGGTTCTTTATAACAGGAGCTCAGGAAAGAGGTAAACTAAGAAAATATTTTAGAAGAGGCTTGAAACAATACCAAAAAAAATCTTGGCAAGGTTGAGAAGGAAAGTAGTCCATTACCATGGTTAACACAGAGTCAGAGGGTTGGCATGTAGCTACCATACTCAGGGAACACATTTGGAACTACTTCATTTTACTGAGCACTTGGTGAAATATGGAAAGTCTCACCACTTTGGTCCAGATAGTTTACAAATTTATAATCCCATGGCCATGCAATACCAGTAGTAAATACAAAACCAAACAGAGCAGGAAGTCTTGGGGGGGGGGCAGGGAAAAAACAAACAACACACACACCAAAAAAAAAGTTTGTTTTATAAGAGATTTTTTTCTCTGAAAAGTGTATTTGACTTTTTTTTTTTTTTTTTAAATCAGAGTGCAAATACTGTATCATGTTTATTCAATAATACTCCCATCAGCATGTCAACCAGCACAACTTTTTGACCAGGGACACAGCAAACCTACAATGTCTGCCAAACTTTACTCCCTTAAGGCATTATTAGGGGGTCTCTTCAAAGTATCTCTGCTCTGAACTTCCCTGACTCCTGTGGGTTCTGATTAACTGATATTTTACATAACAAGGATGATCATCACCATAGTGAAAGAAAATAAAACAAGTAATCTATAAATGCAAGGGCACCTTCTTCCCACATTGCGTGTTTCAAACACACAGTCAAATTACTCCATCCTGTGTAAACAGTGACTGAGCAAAGACAGCTACTGGAACTTGGTCTGCTACAACAGCCACATCTCATGCTCCAAGTCTTCATTTTAAGAAGCAAACAAACACAGCACTAGTCCTAATTTTTATGGGGGCAGAGGGACTGCTAAGGTTGAATGAGACCTACCTCCAAAGGCAATCTGGATTTCACAAGCACTCCAGAGACTAATAGCGTTATCAGCTCTCCTGCAGGGAGCCAGACCTGTGTAACAGCTTGTCTGCCTACATGCTGAGCTGGGCAAGCAGCAGCCAGCTCTATTCCAAATCCTGCAGATGCTTAGAGCATCCTGTAGATGCTCCCCATGGGTGCATCCCTGGGACAGTGCACAAATGCCAGGACAGCAGCTGCACATCAGTTTGCAACATGCTCACCTTGTGTTTACTGTTTTCAGTTCATTACTGCAAAAACTGAAGTAACATTTAATAAAATACATTTCTTGTCCCACACTTCAGTGTACTCCTCTGTACACCGCTTGTTAAAATATCTGACACCAACTGACTTGTGCAGCACACTAGGGTAAAAGCTAAAAGCACATCATGCACCAGCTTGAATAAAGCACTAAGGCTTGTTTCTAGTGACTATAATAATTCACACCTTCTGTATCAGACACAGAAAACTACCTAAAATACATTCATGCCAGTGGGCTACACATGCAAATTATACCTTGCTGGACAAAGAGGTCAAGCCTACAAAAATTGTGGGTTTCTTATAATTATACACAACCTTTATCTCACTGCATTTATCAAGATCCAGACAAATTCACCAGTGTTATCAGTATAGTAGCAAGGTGAATATATGGATTGCAGTAGGGGGAAAACAGACACTTTGCTGATTCTCATCAAACTAATTACTGAGGGGTGAACTCTGGATTGAGCGAAGCTGCCAGTTATATCGGCAGGAAGTCAAAGAAGAATCCAGCTTGAAGCACAGAAATATAACATGTTAAAATTGAGGATTACAAATTCTGCCTCTAAAAATTCAGTGATAGCTTTAATTTAAAATCACCTATACTGTGTTATGGGAGTGGGGGAGCAGTACTTTGCACATCAGCAAAGCTGAAAAAGGCTTACAGATTTGAGTATTTGGGATTCCTACTTGGATGCCATTCTCCTCATCTTGTCCAGCTGAGCAGAGCTGGAAAGTAGCTCTGCATGTGAAATACAAGAAAGTGAATCAACTCATCTCAGCAAATATAAAAAGACAGCACGGTTACATTGGGCAGATTTCCCCCATATGCAACAAGCAATACATTCTCTTTTCAATCCAAAGGATTTATTTCCAATTATGGAAGACAAAATGAAAAAATACAGGTCCTGATACTGCAAGCAGCTCTATGCAGACAGACCACTGCGTCTGCATGAGTTTCCTGCCAGAATTACAGTCAAGAAGTCTGACAGCAAGAGTAAAATGAGCTTCAACTTATTCTCAGTCTGAGCTGGGATGATGCCTGGGAGAAGACCATCTCAAAAGACATCCCTGTAAATTCACCTACATTTAGATCTGCAGAAAAACAGAAGAACCCCCTGCAAAAACAAAGCCCCACGTCAGTCCCCCAGGGAAAGATTTCCTTTTGCTCCCATTTCTACATACACCACATCTTCAGACAGACATAAGAATTAATTGCTGGTCCAATTCATTGCTGTACTTCACTAAGTGCTTTCATCCTTTATAACCAATTGCAGAAAGAAAACATTCTTGTTTGCTTCTTACAGCACCTACTGTAGCCAAAAATCAATTCCTCTTGATCCCAGCAGCCAGTCAGCATGGGATCTAAGGCTCCAAAGAGCTTAACCATTCTTGCTTTATACGTTCAGTGGAGATACACTAAAATATCAAAACTTCTTTATTCTGTCTATCATTTAATACCATTTAATACCATGGGACTATCTAAGTGTTGCTATTGTACTAAAAGATGGCATCAGCATTTTTCTATGCAGTGATGTCCCATCACTAAGAGCTTACCACTCATCCCCAATTTAGCAGCAAACTGGATGCTTGATTATGACTGCCCAAGATTCAGTCTGTCCCTTACACATTGTCATCTCCTGAAATACAAGGGAGACTGGCATCTAAAATCAGAAAACAACCATTCACCCAAGCTTCAGAGTGCAGTTAGGAAGCCTCGACAGATTGTGAAATTACTTTGAGAAGCAAAACCCAATGCAACCCTAAACTTTATGGAATTAAGGAGCTGCTGGAGTGGAAGAGTTCTGCATTTGGAGACAGCCATGAACTTCACAAGCTCTGCAACAGCCCACAACACACAACACTAACCTCACATCTGTGGGGATATGCACAGAGGCACACGCCAAACTTGCCAGGCAGGAGCTAGCTTGGCTCTGAAAATTATCAAGATGCATTCATGAAGGCTGCACCCAAGCAAGAGACCAGCACCTGAGAGCTGCTTTCCTTGAACAGTCTACACAGATGCCAAAGAATCTGCTGCTGCTGAAGAGTCAGGTCTTTAGTAACTAGAAAGCATGGGAAGTGATGCTAGCTTGATTTAGATTGCTTACATATTTAATCAGTACCAACTGGCCTTAAAAATCTCATACATAAATAGCCTGAATCCAAAAGCTTTGTATTTTAAGCTCTGAATGCAGCTGGGGGTGGGGGAAGTATTTCTGCATTCTCTTACTTCATACTGTGAGCTGCTAAATTTGAGTATCCCTTGCCATTCCCGTGCAACGCCTTTCTACCCATCCCTCCCCACTGTACAACTAGATCAAACATGATTCCACAATGGTAATGGGGAAATCTCTCTGTTCTGTATGTGCATTTTGCAATGTGACTCCAAGTTTCCATTGGTTTGTCCATAATGCCCATGTGAGCTGATAAATGATTAAGCGCTTGGGGAAGAAGCAGTGGCATGAAGAGGGAGACTTACTGCTTTAATACTGGGGTTGTGTCTTGAAGCTGTTGTTGTTAGATCTTCCATTTTGGCAACATGAACAAAGATAAAAAACTACGTTGCCACATTTTTCAGTGACCAAAACTAACACAGCAGATAAATTCATAGCAATACAAAGCACCTTTACAGTGGTAAAAGTGAGCCTGTATTATTCACTTCATAGTTGTATCAGTAAAATGGAATAAACCACCCTATAATCTGCCTTTGAGTAAAAGAGAAGGGAGTGACACTGAGAAGTTTCTGGTTGGATCTAATAAGCCTCCAGGGGGAGTCATCTAAGTCTTATCTTTAACTCAGTTGAACCATAAAATGGGATGAAAGCAGACCTGAACAGAAGATGGATTTTGTATCTAAGCCACTTGTTATGAAATTTTGTTAGAAAATTTCAATATCCATTTGCATGCCAATATTTTACAAAGCAAGGGGAGCTAGAAGGAGGCAAAGAAATTAAACTTAGTTGGGATCAGAGAACAGCAGCTGCTAGAAATGAGATATTCTTCACCCATTCATATCCACAGCCCAGTCTTCATTAAAGATTTTTTTAAAAATCTAAGTTTTCAAAAATCAAGTTCAGGTGTATCATCATCATGAACTCTACACTGATTCAAATCCTACTAATGCTATGAAAGAAAAATAATTTTACAAAAATTTCATAATCTTCTTACACTAATCTGCTCAAAATCTGAGTTCAGGGTTTGCTTATATGAGTATCTCCCCAGGCACAATCTTCCTCTTGGGGCTCCAGGTCTCTAGGTCTAATACTGTCCCAGGTGCTCTCCCATGGTTAGATCTTGGAGGTTAGGTCAAGGATATGCTGTGTCTCCTTCCATCTAAGATGTAGAGTCGGGTTTTTTTTGATTAAAGCTTTATAGTGGCTTCCCTGCCTACTGCACTTATGCCATCCACTAAGTGATCTTATTCTCAAATGTGTCTAAGTGAAGCCAACTCTGCATAAAGAACTTAAATTAAATGAAGCTATATAGTCCAGAATTCTTAATAACATCACTCTAGAGCTCCAAAGTAAGGACTGAAGTCTAGACATGTATTTAAAAACACGCTCAAGGGCACAGCAATTCAAAAGAATAAAACCTGAAACCAGTACTCAAGACACAAGAGAACAGTCTTTCCCCAGTTACCTCTTTGAGGCAATACTGGTGATGCTGTAATGAATACTACTATTTAGTTGATGAATTACCTGTCTACTGTACAAGCCATGTTAAGTTTTTCACTTTTTGTTCATACTGTAGAAAAGAAAACTTCTTCTGATGTACACAAATGAGAAGCAGAAGAATAAGCTAGTACAAACTCTGTCAATAAATACACACCTTGAGAAAGGGCTTCCTAGTTTATAGCAGATTTATAGTTCTTATCTAAAGTTTCCAAAGTTCATGTGAAACTCCAATACAGGGAATTTCAATGCATCAGTAAATCTTTTAAGCCAGGAAGAACACTCACTCAAAGAAGCAATGTCCCTTATCAGTAGAAGAAGTGATAAATCTGAAATAATATATAATTCATGATGACACATATCAAGACATTACAGCAAACACTGACACAAGACCTATTTATGGCATTACTTGGCTAAGTGTATTCCCTACAGAACCATCCCCCCTCTCTTATTCTGAATCAAACACCTGCTTTGGTAATGCACATCTTTTCAGAGCTGGAAAAAAACAAATTTAATTCAGCAACCATTTCTCATGATAGAAAACCAGTGGCCATCAGCCAGCAACATATAATAGTAAAGGAAAATTAAACGCAGATCAAAAAGAAATGTGACACGGGATGGCTACTTAAAAAAATTTATTACCTCAGACATCAAGCTACCCATTGTCTAAAACACGTTAAACTGTCCTTGGCTGGGGAACAAAGTTTTACTTTGGTTCCTTCACAACAACTTCCTCAGTCTTCACGTTTTAATACATAGCTGTATTCATGAGCTCTGAAGAAATGAAGAGTCCTATCAAATCTTTCTGTTAAGATCCAGGAGTTAAGGGTCACAGGCATCCTATTCAGGAGGCATTTACATTGCCACCCTGGAACTCAGAAGCTGGAAATACTTTGCAAATATTAACTAGAACTTGCAATATCCTTGGGAGCAAGGCCACTACCAAATAAATTTGAGAAGCGCATTAAAATTTAGTGACTACAAGTGACATGACTGTCATAATGTATCACAAGTCAGTAATACTATTCTTGAACAGTAAAAATAACTTTTGAATAGTTAAAGTATCACTCAACAAAACTACCAGGGATAATGTAGAGTTTGAAAAATAAGCATAAGCATATATTGGGGGGGGAATAACTTTTTTAAAAAGTAACAATTTCCCTACCAAGACCATTGCTGCAGTTCACCTTGGAATTAAAAGTAGTCATATAAAACCAAAAGTAGCTATGGTTGTACAAATGTTTCCTGAAGAATTCTGCAGAATAGAGGGGAGAGATGCCATCTTCTTAAGATGTCTTAAAACACAGGACAGGGAAGCATATATTCCCCTAATCCTCCCCCCACCATCAAACCTTGCATCAGACATTAGCCAAGCAAGATACCAATAATTGATGGCAAATCAGAGTTAAACTAAGAAGAAAACAAAAGTTGGCACAGATGTTGCACAGGAGTTCCACACTATTTCGTCAATTATGTTTTTTCCTATAATCTTTTTAGGTGGGTCACACAGAAGAATATAATTTCAAAAGGCTATATACTTAGTCTGAATAGAGAAAACTATTCAAAGCCTGGCTGTGCTGCACCCAAAGCAGCGCTGTGCTCTAAATCCACTGAGCAACAGCAAATGTGCTGCTTACAAAGCCTGTGACCAACCTGTGAGATACCAGGACATTAAAAGAGGCAGTAGAGCATTTGCAGACTGGATGGGGTTACATTTTACTAGAATTGTTATACTATAAAACTAATAATATAGGTACTTGGGTAAACACTACAGTATTTAGAGTTGTGCAACAGGAAGTGCCATAATGTCTACAAACAGAAGTGGAACGATTATTATATGCATACATAGATTTTATATACACATACATATCTACACTTGTCCAGTTTAGTTAGATTAAGGGCTGGTTGAATCTGACAATGCTTCTCATCTCTCCTGCTCCACCACAAAACAAACAAATAAAAAAAAATAAAAAAAAGAAGAAGCATAAAAAGATTATTCCCCAAAGACAGACTACAAACACAACAAGCTGTCCAACAACTCAATAATTTAGCATGCTTTGTTCTATATCAGACTGCAACTGTGAAGGTGAATTTTCACTTTTCGTCCTGAAGGTACATGTAAAACAGTTTAATTCAGAAATCTGCATTCACTGATCATTTCTGTTTCCCAGTGCTCTGGGCTGCCTTCATTGCCTTTTGCAGGGAGGAATCAAAAATTCTGTGACATCCAGTGTAATCCAGCCCAACTTCCCCATAAATTTAGAGAAAGGCAGGTAATTTCTGGCAGGCTCTTGTGAAACATCTCCTCTCACTAGCATGGGCCACATTGATTTTTCTTCTGTAATAAAAAAAATAATGAAACTGACAGTTCATCATCATCCTAATACATCAGCCTGCAGTTTTGGGGACACCCAGAGAAAAACCTCAGCACACAGTTTCTGTCACTACATGGAAAAACCAAAACATAATATATGATTCTCACTACAGTAAGAAACCTGCACCTTGTTAGGACAACATAACCAGACAACCCTAGTCTCCTATTTAATATTACAAAATGTGGCTAGACATAAAAGGTCCTAATCAGACAAGATGGATGTTCTGACACTCACAGACACGTTCAATCCTCTGCTCCATCAAGAGGTCAGGTGGTTAACACTGGGCCTCAGGTACTCCTCAGACCATGTACTGAAGGTTTCTCACTCAACCTTCCACCTGGGACCACCAGAACTTGGCTCCCCAGTTTGTTACTTGCCTGTAGACAGTCTAGGGCTGGCAGTTTCAATCACCAACTCTTTTCCTGCATTTAAATTTAGTATTAATTGGCATACCTAAACTAGACACAGCTATTAGGTGATCCAAACACAGCCCTTAATCAGTCAAGTGATCCTGTTTTCTGTCTTTATTATTTGCCTCACAGACAAATGGTAAATAGAGTCCATTGCTAAGTGTGCATCATTTAGATTCTGTGACAACAGAGGTTGTATAATAAAGCTAAGATAAGGAGAGGCTAAGACATATGGCATCGATGAAGCTGTCTACCTCATTCAGAAACAGAAAAATCACTCTGCTAAGCATTTCAGATAACTCTCACTAAAACAAAAACATGTTCCAGTGCAATTTTAACAGGAGACTGCAACTCATCCTCTTCCATTCCCAGGTTTTCACAGTTCTAAACTGGCACAAGATGATGTGTTTAAGTATAACCCGTTCCACTTCTGTTATTGAACCATGAATTTAAAGGGAACCTGAAACTGTAAAACTGAAGTTCAGCCCAGTAAAACCCATGCAACCAGCCCTTAACCAATCTCAGAGGGGCAAGAAAGGAACTTGCCCACATCTCGGGCTAATCTTATTGTGCCCCTGGAGAAATGCACCTTACCAGCTTCTTCCTCAGTCAGATGAACAATAAAAGAAAATAAAGTTACACCTGAATAAAATGTATTCTGTATTTAAGCTGCTTTATATCATATTAAGAATTTAAAATATGAAACTATGCATCAGCACATTACAGAATAAAAGGGGCTAGAAAATGAGGAAGAAATACTCATCTGGCATCTGTAGGAACAGAGGATCAAGTGACAGATGGAAAGGAAAATAAACTCCAAACACTGGATAACCTCATCTGTCACTAAGCTCTGAAGTGCAACCTGCAATTAGAGGGTTCTGCACAGAAAATAAATAAATAAATAAATAAATAAATAAATGCACTAACAAATATAGTTTCATTGGTAGCAATAATTTAAAGACAAGGACAACATCTATTTTGAGTGATACTGTTCCCTGGGTGCACTATTCCTTCATCCTCTTTTCTTACAGAATAAACATAGTCCAGAGAATCAGCCCATAAACTACTCCTGCTCTTGAGAGAAAAAAATAGCAACTATTCTCGTGACTTTTAGCAATAGAGGACTAGCTTCCTACATATGTGGGTGTGTCTAGTTTATTCAGTGTGCATTCATGGATTGAAACTGTGGAGATTTTTATTTTATAATCCAATTTAATAACAAAAATACTTAATGTCCTGCTTTTAAACAGCACTTTATAAGGTTATGACAAAAAATTACCCTTGCAGGATCTCCATGGAAAACTGGGAAGTGCTGGAAAATAAATTTTTCTGAAAGCCCTCAGCCATGTTTATTACTGAAAGATCATCCTTTCATGCAAAGTATCGGGTAGGAATGGGTTGACGATGGGTCAAATTAAGTGTTGCTCACTAAAATTTTTTAAAAGTCATCTCAGTTCCTTAAAATAACATTACTGCATTTCACACTGGATGTTTTAAGGACATTGTCAAGGGACAGCATTCCCCACCTCTTTTCTCTCAAAAAAAAATCCAACAGATGTAAACCTTGGAATAATTTGAATAAAATGAAATAACATCACCACTGAAATTGCTGTGACAGACTTGAAATATAAAGCTCTAAACCAGCTTGATTTTCAACAAACATTGTGCAGATGCTACACAGATGACACATTTCTTACACCAACATAAAAATGATAAAAGGCCCACAGTGGAGATATTCAAACAAACAATAACAAGAGATCACCTTCACTAAAGACTAGGAGAGACTCCTCTTTTTGGACAGCTATTTACATGCAAAGGAATGAACTGAGAATCAAGCTGATATTAAATTGTTTTAAAGTAAGTACCACACTAAACAGCACAAAGACATTCAAACCATTTTCCTATAGTTTCCCTCATGTGGGATGCTTCTCCTTTTCTTACTGACTTGCTTGTCCCTCTGATAAAACAGAACAGCACTAACGACAGGGAGGCCGATCGCAAATTACCAGGCTTTGCAAATTAGCAAGTAAGCAAACACTATTAAAAAGCCCAGTCAAGGGCATCACAGCACATCAGTTACTCTGTTCATTTATTTTTCAAAAGTGAAATTTAGTCTTCTAGCACTCCACAGCATACCAGTGAAAGCAGCAGACAGAACAAGCACAAGACCCCCACCACCAACACCTGTTTATTGGTTTTTATAACCTTTTCCACCCAGCCTGTTTGAAAAGCTAAGGTTGTGCTCCTAGAGACATTTAGGAGGATAAAATCACAATGGCACCACTACTGTATGCTGGAATCTGAACATAAGTAATTGCAGCCACACTGAATGTCTGCAGATGAATGAGGCACATTCCAGTCCACAAGCAGACATCAGGTGCCCTGTTCAACCAACAGCTATCATTATTTGCCACAAGTAATTAATTATTCTAAAGTAGAACTCACCACAGAGAGTTTAGACTAAACTATATCAGTATAACTTATCTGTTGATTAATTCTGATGTTGAATAAGTCTATAAAATGATTAAAAGGCCATTTACAGATAATCCACAGCAGGATGAATGGGATAGATTTACAGTATCAATGGCTGGTGATATCTCTCTTGTTTTGATGGCAGTATAACCACAAAGGTAACAAAGAAGGCTCTTCTGTGTGCCGTTATTACAGCTGCAGAGAACTGGAGCAATACAAACAAGGAGGAGTTGTAAGACCTCTCAAGATTGCAGTTTTGCAATGTGGGAGACATTTCACAGTATGCATTTGGCATCAGGAATGTAATTTGTACATTTAATTCAGGTAGTTTTATTCTTATTTCTCCTGCCAGCTCTCTGCTGGATTTTTTAAATAATAAGAAGCTCAGAGATATAGTAGAATTTCCAGGTTGGTTTGTCTATCAGTAGGATGGCTTCTAGTGCTCAGCTCTGACTGCAGGCAAGTACACACTGGCAGTAGGCTAAAATTTTTTTCTGCATTAAGGCACTGCCACATGACCTCAAGTGAAATAGAAAATCTTTCACCACCTCTCCAGTAGATGGGATGAAGGAAGAAAGAATCCGTTTTCTTCCAGCATACCTAGTGGCTACAATAGCCCTTTTAAATATCTATTCTACACCTGGACGCTGGAGTTAGGCTAGTATAGATCAGTCCAGCAAGCAGCAAAAAGGTGCTTTGCGTTGATGACCTCTGAACTGCAAGTTGGCTCTTTAGGGACACTGCACTCACCTTGTGTTAGAGCCCAGGGCTGTCTCTCCCCTGCCCTGCCTTTTGCAGCTCATTTGTTCCACAGCAAATCACTATTCTGCACACATCTCCTTTGTGAAAGGGCCACATTAACCTTTCTGCTTTTCTCCACTTCCAGCATGGAGCACCTCACTTGCAGAATACTACAGAACACACTTTTCCTTTATACCTTGCTGTTCAGGGGCCCAGACCAAGACCCAGCTGGTTTACAATTTTGTAGCCCCTCCTAAGCAGGTGAGGAGCTTTCTCATCTATGTTGAAGCTTCAGGAAAGGGGACAAAAATAACTGAAGCCAAACTTCACTCTATTTTTTGTTGTCTCCCTATTTTATTTTTGCCTCATTGTATTCTCAATGTGCTTTTTTTCCTCTTTTGACCATTCCTCTCTTTTGACCTTCCCAGTGTAAGAGAAGTTATTCTGCCATTTTAGTGCTTTCACAGCACCCATCCAACTCAACCTTGCCTGCCTCCTACAGCCCCCTACCAGGACAGAGAATTCTCTCAGTCAACTTCCTACTCAACTTTTGACTTAAATTTTTAAGCTCAAGGTACCACCAGGAGGACTTGCGAGCCTTCCATCTCCTGGTCCTTCCTGACTCATGCTGCAATCCTCTACTAGCCAGCTGCATTGATGCTAAGTGTGCTTTAACATCTATTTTTAGAAAACAAATTTCTTCTGTAAGCGTTTCCTCTGTGCCTCCCTTTTCCTCCACCCTAGATACTCCACTACCTTTGGAGCATACAGATTCAGATCCAAATTAGAGCATTCTGACACTAATTTCCACCATTCACAAGAAAAAAAAAAAAAAAATCGCTCCTGTAACCTGCTATCCATGTCTACAAAGCAAATAAACCTGGAATTTCTAGGACCTGCACTGAGGACCACAAGAAGGTATCGGGCATTGCCTCAAGTGAATGAAATGGGGGGTAGAGATTAATCCCTCCATCAACCCAATCTAGTGAGCTACTCTAAAATTCCCTTTCCCAAACTGCTGACATGACTAGGATACAACTCACTGATATGGCACTAGAACTCCCAAGCAAAATTGTAACCTAGAAGAGTTTTCTTTATTTTGCTCTTCCCTAATCTCATTATGCATGAAGTTTCTTTACTTTTCGCCTACATTCAAGTAAACTACAACAAAGCAAAATGGACAAATGCCAAGAAGTATGAAACATTACTGTTATTTTGGACTAAAATCTCTCCCAGTTGAGTCAAACCCAGAATTTCAGTACCCCTCTGAAATATTCTGGAGCAGATCCTCATTGTGTATGGTCTTACAGGTTTGTTTTTTTTTTGTGAAGTTTTTTTCTTGTTTTTTAAGATTAAAATAAATGCGTCCTGAATAAGCTTTACAATGCAATCATCTTTGTCAGGACTTGCAAAAGGGGGGGGTGGGGAACAAAACAAAAAACGCACAAAGGTTAAATCCTGTACATTCTAAGACATTTTCGAGTCCTTTTTAGCCTAAAACCATCTGCCTTCAAAGCCATTCCAGTGTATATCCCCTTCTCCCTCAGTATCTGGTGGCATATACTCAAAACAAGCTGCTCCACATTTCCTATGACATCTCTTTTACAAATACATTCCTATCTAGTTGTCACTAAAGCCCTGCACACTTGAAAAACAAAGCATCCCTACATTATTCTGCTGAAGAAAGTCTCTTGCTATGATCTTCCAGCAGTTGTTTCCTGTAGGTTGAGAAGATTTCTCTCTACTGTCTCCCATTATTTTGTCCTGTAATTCACTATATTTTTACATCAAGCCCAAAACCGGCTTTCATGGTGAACACCTTCTCTTGCTTATTTATCTTGCTTATTATATTTTAGTCACCTCAAGAACAAAAAACCAAGAGACATCCTCTTTTCCTGCACCTCTTCTACGACATCCAGTAATATTGCAAGGATCCACATAGAAAGCAGGCAGGACAACATCCCTAACCCACAGGACCCACACATCTGTGCAACTTCAGGTAGATGTGAAATCTGGTTTTGGGTTTGGTCTTCCTTGAACTTTTAAACCTAGGCTAGATATTCCTAAGAAGCCCACCACATTTCAACAAAGGAACAGTGTTTTCTTCTTAAAACACACCCAGGGACTCTACCTGGCAGCAAGGAATTTAGTAAAGAAATAATACTGAGCTATACATCGTACCTCCCCACAGCCCTCAGAACTACCATTGTGTGTTTCATGCTGTAAGGAGAAAATGGAACATCTAGGGTTCCATTTATTATACAGTAATTATGGTAGTATTATAATAAATTAACAGCATCATCTATAAGCTGTTCACAAGACTTATAAATACATATATATCATTATTTTTAAGTAAAATCCAAAATAGAAGTTCCCATTTATAAAGGGAAATATAAATTATTAGCAGCAGCTTAAGAACTTTGTGATGAGTAGGTAAAACAGCAGAGACATGCATTTCTGGAGAAAGTGTTAAAATAGCATGGTTTGGTATTCCAATTTAATGGGCCAGATCCTTGGCTGGTATAACCTAATTCAACTGTACTGACTTAAATTCTTTTTTAGAAATGGACATAGCTGCAGTTATGCAGTCCAATACCAGAATTGGGTCCATTATGCATGTCTAAGTCAGTCCTTTTTTATGGCACATGCCTGAGGAGGGTACCTATTCATTCATTTATGAAGCCCAATATAATCATAGAATCATAGAATCTTAGGGGCTGGAAGAGACCTCGAGAGATCATCTAGTCCAACCCCCCTGCCAGAGCAGGGTCACCTAGAGTACATCACACAGGAACTCATCCAGGTGGGTTTTGAATGTCTCCAGTGAGGGAGACTCCACAACCTCCCTGGGCAGTCTGTTCCAGTGCTCTGTCACTCTCACAGTAAAAAAATTTTTTCGGATATTCACCTTGAACCTCCTATGCTCCAATTTACACCCATTACCCCTTGTCCTATCACTGGTCATCACTGAGAAAAGCCTAACTCCATCCCCCTGACACTCACCCCTTACATATTTGTAAACATTGATGAGGTCACCCCTCAGTCTCCTTTTCTCCAAGCTAAAGAGACCCAGCTCCCTCAGCCTTTCCTCATAAGGGAGATGTTCCACTCCCCTAATCATCTTCGTAGCTCTGCGCTGGACTCTCTCGAGCAGTTCCCTGTCCTTTTTGAACTGAGGGGCCCAGAACTGGACACAATACTCCAGATGTGGCCTCACCAATGCAGAATAGAGGGGGAGGAGAACCTCTCTTGACCTACTAACCACACCCTTTCTAATGCACCCCAGGATGCCATTGGCCTTCTTGGCCACAAGGGCACATTGCTGGCTCATGGTCATCCTCCTGTCTACCAGGACCCCCAGGTCTCTTTCACCTACACTACTCTCCAGCAGTTCAGCCCCCAACCTGTACTGGGACATGGTGTTGTTCTTCCCCAAATGTAAAACTCTGCACTTCCCCTTGTTGAATTTCATCATGTTTCTCCCCGCCCAACTCTCCAACCTATCTAAGTCTCTCTGAATGGCAGCACAGCCTTCTGGTGTGTCAGCCACTCCTCCCAGCTTAGTGTCATCAGCAAACTTGCTGAGGGTACATTCTATACCCTCATCCAGGTCGTTGATGAAGATGTTGAACAACACCGGTCCCAGCACCGACCCTTGTGGGACTCCACTAGTAACACACCTCCAACCAGATTCTACCCCATTGACTACAACTCTCTGACTCCTTCCTTTCAACCAGTTCCTAATCCACCTCACTTCCTGGTCACCAAACCCATACCTGATCAACTTATCCACAAGGATGCTGTGGGAGACGGTGTCAAATGCTTTACTGAAATCAAGATAAACCACATCTACCGCTCTACCATCATCTATCCACCTAGTAATTTCCTCATAGAAGGCTATGAGGTTAGTCAAACATGATTTACCCTTGATAAAACCATGCTGACTGCTCTTGATGACCCCCATGTCCTTGATGTGCCTGGAGATAGTCACAAGAACAAGTTGTTCCATCACCTTTCCAGGGATGGAGGTGAGGCTGACCGGTCTATAGTTACCCGGGTCCTCCTTCTTGCCCTTCTTGTAGACTGGAGTGACATTTGCTATCCTCCAGTCCTCAGGCACCTCACCTGTTGCCCATGATTTACTGAAGATGATGGAGAGTGGCCTAGCAATGACCTCCGCCAGCTCCCTCAGCACCCTTGGGTGCATTCCATCTGGACCCATTGATTTATGGATGTCCAGATTACTCAACTGATCCCTAACCCAATCCTCATCTACCATGTCAAACTCTTCCTCTATCTTGACTTCTTCTGGGGCTATATGAATCTGGGGCTCATAGGGAGACCCTGCAGGAGTGAAGACAGAGGCAAAGAAGGCCTCATAGGGAGACCCTGCAGGAGTAAAGACAGAGGCAAAGAAGGCATTCAGCACCTCTGCCTTCTTTATATCCTCTGTCACCAGGGCTCCCACCTCATTCCTCAGTGGGCCAATATTGCCTCTAGTGCTAGTTTTGCAAGCTATGTATTTGAAAAAGCCCTTTCTATTATCCTTAACCTGACTTGCAAGGTTAAGTTCCAAGGAGGCCTTAGCTTTCCTAATTGCCTCCCTACATCCTCTGACAACAGTCCTATATTCCTCCCACGTGACCAGCCTCTCCTTCCATGATCTGTAGATTTTCCTTTTCCACTTAAGTTTGCCCAGTAGTTCCTTCTTTAACCATGCAGGTCTCCTAGCACCCTTACTAGATTTCCTAACCATTGGGACGCTCTGATCCTGTGCTTGCAAGAAGTGGTCCTTGAATGTTGACCAGCTATCTTGAGCTCCTTTATCTTCTAGCACCCTGTCCCATGGGATTTCCCTTAATAGATGATTGAGGAGACCAAAGTTTGCCCTGTGGAAGTCCAGGGTTCTGGTCCTGCTGGGTATTTTGTTCCTTCCACACAGGATCCTGAACTCCACCATCTCATGATCACTGCAGCCAAGGCTGCCATTGACCACCACTGCTTCAACAAGGCCCTCCTTGCTGGTTAGTACAATAATAATGTTTTTCTTATACAATCTTAGAGTCTAGCTTGCACATAAGGGGTACTAAAATATGGTAGAACAGAAGGCTGTTGCACTTTCCCAGTTTATACAGAGTGCTGCTCATGGAGTCAAACACTCATATCACAGAAGGCAAAAGAGGCATAGAGGACTTGCAGATCAATCCTCCCTTTTCTCTCATAACACTGCCTGTGACAGTCAAACGCCTTCTGCCAGCCAGCCCTGGAGAGAAAACACAGCACTCAGCCACAAAGGGAGCCCCGACTGCACAGACCGCGACTCCATTTCACCCTGTGAGCTTCCCAGCAGCCGTGTAGCCGTTGTGCAATTGTCTAGATTGCTTCTTAGGGGAAGCTTGTAATAGATATTCTTGTTTAGCCATTTCTGGAAAAAATGCCAAGCTTTGTTACACAGCTGGACCTGCTTTGAGAGCTGGCTATTGATACCCCCCTCGAAGCAGCTGTGCTGCAAAGGGAAGCTCAGTATGCACAGCACTACAGCCACATCAGGACAATTGGGATGCAGAGGGCACAATTTTGTTCAGCTCAAACAGTAAATTGAATCAGGTTTAAGGAGTGGAGTGGTTATTTTTGGAGCAGATGCTAAGATGATAGTTTAGGTCCTGCCTGTATGTTAAACTCTGACCTATGGGTCTATCTTTGCAGCAGTATATTCATCCGACATGATAACAATACTGAAGTCAACCAGGGAAAGCGTTTTAAATATATATTGAATTCTTTATATCCTCGAGGAAATTATTTTGACCTTATATTGCTGCAAGTTCTCCCACAGTTACACTGCCAAGGCTCCTTTCTGGCATTTAAGTTTATTTTAAAAAATGGCTTTTGCAGATTCTCTGATCAGAACCCAATAATGCAAGTCAGAGCCTTCTGTTCACCTGATTCAGTGATAGTTTTCTTCAGTAGGGAGAAATTACTTTTGTGTAAGAAGCAATACCCAGCTTGTTTCAAACCTCAGCCTCTGGCAAATCTGTCATAGCAGGAGACATTCCCTGTTTCTTTGACAGATTGGCCTGCGGCTGAAAGTTAATCTAACATGTCAGCAAAAGTACACAGTAGGTAAAGAAAGAAGCCAAAGCTAACCCTCTAAGCACTTTACATCAGGGCATATTTGAAAGAAATGCTCATTTACAGACAGTAAAAATATTGCTATGTCTTCAAATTAAAAGAAAAAGAAGGCATAAAGACATGCTAGCGATAAAAAATAAGCTTAAAGAATGAAAGGACCGGAATCTGTAACCTACACCAGGCATAAAAAACCCCAACATTCTACCACCAGCCAGGATCCAACACTACTCATTTTTGCTAGTACAGATCAATTTTCTTTCTCCTTATCACTCCGAGTGCCAAAATGCTAACTGGTTCCAACTATGATGATGCAGAAAAGCATGAATTTTGGCTACAACAACAATCCAGTAAAAAAATAAATAAATTAGAGAATCACATTTTCCAGTGCTATCAATATGTAATTTTGTTGTTGTCATTATTCTATATATCACTCCACTCAGTAGCACAAATTTTCTTCAGCTTCTCTATTCTTTCTTCTTGATACGATCACTATAGTTATATAAAGCATCATTCTTAGGAATGCACAAACATTGAAGCTGTACCCCAGATTTTAGGCGAGTCAATGATTGCTAGCAGCAGTCTTAGAAAGCCAAAGTGAGCCAGAACTACATTATCAGTAGGAAATGTAGTTTTATCAAAAGTCTAAACATTTTGCAAGAACAGTTCAATGACCAAACTCCCCTGAAGAGTACTGAAGCAAGAATTTATGTTATTTTTTTCCCAGTGATTTGATTTCCAGTTATACCAAAACTGTAAGATTACATTTATGGTTTTATATTAGTAGAATGAAAATACTGAATGTATCAAAAATTACTTTCCATTCAATGCAACACCTTAGAACTAGGGGGAGAGCAGTGGAGAGAGAAAGGCATAGATATGGATATAGAATGAAAACACATTTAGCAGCATGAGATTTTCCCAGGGGAGATTGTATTTCCAAGCAGCCACATCTAGACCATTAAAACAGGATGAAATACTGCATGCTTATTGCTATTCTAAACATGTAAGGAAAAATTCATAAAAACTTCTTATGTTGCCAACTTTCTTAGGAAAGCAACACTCCTGATTCATCTGTAAAGTAGTTATAACAAATGGCTAAAACTGTGAGAAAAAAGTGCGATAATCTTTATTCTCTATATCATTTTATAAGATGAAAATAATACAAAGGATGAAGCAACTCACCAACCAATCTAAAAGTCATTTTAAGGATCTGAATGTCCCCTCTCATTGTCACCTGAAGAACCATTTTCCACTTTTTAGGTCTTTAACTTCTTACTTCAATACCCTGACAGTTTTTCGCCTAATCCATTAATGCCAAAATAAGGGCAATTGTTAAAGCAAAGCGTGTTTTGTACCAGACTCATTTGACGTTGTTCAGTTATTTTTCATTCCCTGTGTGCTGCAGTGGAAGGTGTAACGAAAGGTCAGTCCATCCCTGCAGCTCCTCTCCCTGCTGGACACTCCACACCTATGGACAAAAGCAGCAGTTCACATGCAGTTTTTGTTCTCAGCACAAGTCATTATACTGAAACAACAGAAGCAGCAGATCTGGGCTGCATCTGGAAGGAGGTAGTGGAGCCAAGCCACGACACGAAACAGCTGAGAAGATGAAAGGCAGCAGGAAGTACAGGGAACATCTAGAGGGGAAGGTACCACCTTAAGTTCCTTTACTGCTTCTTCCACCCATGCACTTCCTGGCTTGGTGGCACTCCAAGTCCCTCCTGACTTCATGTGACTGCATGGCTACCCGCCCCACCACCTGTTCCTTATCCTTAGTTCTAGGTGAAAGCAAAATCTGGAAAATTAAAAGAGTGACTCTAAAGCAAGAGGAAAGGCAGAATACGTTTGACTCAGGCAAGCCTAAGAAGCCACTCCAGACCCTCCCAAGAGACAAGAAATCAGGCCAACATGGATGACAAACAATGCTCAGGACAAGAATGCAGCCTTCCTCTTCTGAAGGACACCTTTCCCAGCCAGTCCTATCCATCTGCCCTGCCACCTGCTTGCAGTGGCTCTGCAGCAGTGGATCAGTTGGGCACCTCCCACTGCGTTTACAAGTCTAAAATAAGAAATACAGTGGGCGCAAAGGGGAGTAGGGAGTTTAAAATGTCTGAGTTTTACTGGTCTCTACAACGACAAAAATCCATCCTGAATTAAATGTTTTCCAAAATCTTATTAAGCACATATTTTGTATCTCTGAGGATGGTTTCATTAATGTAATACACAAAGTGTTGTTATTTTTATAATGTATGCTTTCAAAAATTGACCAGGCTCATGTTAATCTAATAAATGGCAGCTTTCCAGCCTGATAGCTTCAAAGTGGGTACCTTGCCCTTTCCCTCACAGAGTATATATATGCAACTGCATGCAAACTATCAACCTTGGGAAGGAGGAGGTTCCACATCATGTTTGGCTCCTAGAAAGATGCTTCTTCTAATGAATGTGCCAATCTTTATCCTTCCCATTATAATTTTTCAGGGGAACATCTATAACAGCAAGCATGAAGAAACACCAGAAGTTTGGTGGAAGTTACAACATACAAAGAAGAAACTATGACATTTCTTCTTCAGATAAAAAGAGTGAAATAAGAGTATTAACAGTTACCCATCAGTGTATCTCCCATAATAGTCATGCAAGGAGTTTCACTTGCATACTGTGTGAAACAACTTTAACAAGCTAAGTCCAAGCTTCAAGAAACAAAATTTCACAGACTTCAATAGTACAGCAACTCAGCTTCAGTTCCTCTTTTCAATGAGTTATCCTGTGCAGCACTTATAACACTGCACTGACAGATTATTTGAATGAGCTTATATCATAGAGAGATGGGATTTCCCAAACTTCATTTCATATGTTCACTCAAAATAATCACTAAATACTTCATTCACACTCCAAGCATAGCAATCAATCATTTTGACAATCATCAACAAGCAACAGGATTGTATTATCAGCTAATTGTCACAGCCAAACTCCAGCATTACACAGGTGAAGAGACAGGTGTTCATTTGGAGAGAACCAGACACTTCACAGTGGGGTGAAGCTTCTGCTGATCCCCACTATTCCTCACTGCAGTATACCACAATAATCTAGGTTGAAGCTACTGCGGGGACAAGCATGAAAGCCGTGTGAAGAACAGAGGTTTGGTTTTATGAAAGGTTCTAAGACCTGAAACCTTCAGCTTTCTGCCAGTCTGAATGGAAATTTATGAAAGGGTTTCCTGTAAAATTATTACAACTCAATCTAAAAGTCTGGTTTTCACTTCAGTTATATATTGTATATGCACAAATAAAAGCTTTAAAATTAAAAGCTGCTTCCAATTCAGAAAAAAGAAAAAATTAGAGAGGGGGGAAAACAAGCAAACAAACCCCCAATAAAGTAACATTTAATTCCTAGAAGGTGAAATGAGAATGACACCACCAGAATTTTTTCTCATTTTCTTCCAAAACAATATCCCTAATCAACCTATTTTGGCAAGACATATTGGTTCATATAAAGCACCCCAGGAAAGCATGCTTTTGTCAGAGTTCTGGACTAGCTTTGGCATGCCTACCACTCCCTAGAAAGAAGGGCTGATACACTACTGTAATGAACATTGTGGCTGTTGGTTACTTGAAAGAAGCAGCCATGTGAGCTATATAAACCTAAACGAGCAAAAAGAAATTAAAACAAGGTCCTTCACCAAGAAGTTCCATCCAGACATGACGGCTGGCCATGCAGCCCTTCTGCTCCACAGGGAGCTTCCAACCATGAATCAGGAAAACAGGAGTTGCTGGCCAGGGAGCTATGCAGTATTCACAAATGCTATAACATTAGGGTGTCTCTTAAAGGAGTAACCACTGAGTGCAACTTCAAAACATGGTACTTTTAAGCCCTAATCTTCTACTTACAAACGGATTACAGCCTCTGGCACTTTATGAACAAGCTGTTATCATTTTATGCATTAGATATGTAACAGGCACAATCTAGTTACTGTGTCTTGCTTCCCCAAGTGAAGCAAAGGGTCTAACACAAACTCCACAAAGGCTCTTATCCTTTCACTCCAAAATACTAGCTTTATGGAAGGTGCTGCCAGTTACAAAGGCAAGTCAAATTGGCGTCAACAGAAGAAAAAAAATATATTTTCCCTTAGGATAATGTTCCCAAACACTCCCAGCAAAAAAACTTTTTTTTTTCCTAAAGGCTTTTTCTTGGGATGAAACAAGTCCAGTGATTTGTCCTCTATGGGCTGGCATTTTAGCAAAGCAAAGGAGCTTTTATGAGGATTTCTTTTATTCCAGGAGGGCAGTTGCAGTACTGTAAGCACAACACATGTGAATTCACGTGTGTCTGAGTAAGAAGGAAACAACAGATGTGAAGAAAAGATCACTACAATAGAGAAAGAATCCTGTTTCTAGTCTGAATGCACAGAAGGTGTCACAGTGCGGCTTGCCCTCTGTCTCCACATTTCTTGATTTTTGTTTCTAACATCACAGGCTAAATCAATTTCCCCCTTCTGGACCAGAGCTGGGAAAAAACCTTAAGTAAAATGTCTTTGTCATAAAGGATATTACTGCCCTGCAGTACCAGATGGGTCTGCAGACACGCAATTTATCCAGCATCAGGAGGTGAATATGGGGTTAGCAAAACTATTTTCTCACTACTCTTACACATTTTTTGTTATCCCAGGCTAAGGTTCATGATTTCAGGCTCTTCCCATATTGTAAGAATTAAAATCCTGACTAAGTATACTGGACAGAAAGGGAATAACTACACATGCTGAAGAATATTAACCTGAATTAGTTTTCAAAATTGAATCATTGAACAGAGACACACTGCAAATATTCTAAAAAGTAAAGTATTCACTTGAAAAGAAAACAATCAAATTATAACAGAATTTTAGTTCTGAATAAATAGTTGACTAGATTTGCATGATCTGAACAGCCAACTATCAGGAGGCAAGCTGGTGAGAGCAAATCCAGAGGAAGTCAGGAAGGCTTCTCTACACACAGAAAGGGAGATTTTGTTTGAGACATAGTATGAATCCACATGCAAGGGGTCTGTACCACTTAGAACATGACCGGAGGAATCTGGCAGCTTTATGATCACAGCTATATGCCTCCAGCAAGAATAGAGCAGATGTCAACTGCAAACAGTCCCCTAAGACTAAGGTAGCCAGTGACTTGGGCTGAAACAGGGAGTAAGAATGATTTCTTACAGGTAATGGGAGAAAAAAAATAAAACTAATCAGATAGGTTAAACCAGCCAACATTACAGGTTTGTGACCCAGTCTTCAACACACACAAGCTGGCTGCAACCCCCAATTCAGCTAATATAGAAGGAGAGAGGGAGTTTGCAGAACTTCATGACAGTTAGGAATAAGTAAAGATGAGATGTCTGATGAAGCATCATCTCTTCCTTATCTGCAGAACTCCTTCTCTTGACACCATAAAAACAATTCCTTTGCTGGAGTTTGTTTTGTCCAACTCAAGGGTTTATTTTCCAGAATTTGCACAAGATGAAACACCCAGACATGGGGAAGCATGAAGTCTTCACAGAATTAAAGACCCTGTACTTTTTCATCTGCACACAGGAAAAAGTTGAACTGAATACTTGACAATATCAAGAACTGGAGAGAAAAAGAGGAAAGATACTTTCCTTGGACTTCCACTACTCCAACAGGAGCACATCCTGCTCCTACCCCAGCTCTCCTTTCTGGCTCCTGAGAGCTGAGTAGGTTAACAACTTTCCAAGCAGGAAGGTAACAGACTCTTGTCTAGAGAGTCTAGAAAATTAAGGGGATAAAGTAAAACTGGTATTTCATTTTAGAATTGCCACACCTAAGGAAATACCAGCAGAGATACCATAAGACACCAGTGGGTCAAGCTTAGATTCTGCCCACACCTGGAAGGTGTTTCTACATATCTAAGGAGCACATATGCTGCTTTTAGAAAAAACACATATCGTGTGCAGGTGCATTATCTGAATAAATTTCCTGCTCCCCGTTGGCAGACAAAATGCATTGATCCCAGTGATATTTTCATTGTTTTCCTGCAACTTTGGAAGAGCAGTAAAGATTTGGTGCACATCCTATTGAAGTCCCATTGCTTGCAAGTAGCAAGAAGAACATCAGAAGTCTCCTAACTAACCTAATCCAGTTTTACACAGTCATTACTTGACACTAATTAAATGTAGAATTAAACACAGTCTTCCCTCCACCATCATAAACATACTGCTCACACATATTAGCATGATAAGGGGTAAGTACAGCAGAAAGGAGATAGGCTACCCCAGCTAAAGAACCACTTATTTTTGCCTACAGAATTCTTCCAAATTACTCTGGGAAGCTGGCCAGATTAATTACCCTGGTAGACCACACACAGTCCATGGGTAAGCCGTGCCTTTGCCTTAAAAGACTGACTTGAATTATTTCGCTCACTCTCTTGAAAGCATTGTCAAAGGTACCAAGCTTGAAAAAGAATGCTGCACAACCCTACCTTCATTCAGCTGCTATGTTTTGAGTTGTACTACTTTAGTATGCAACCTATTGCACTGCGTTAGCAGACTGCAGTTGAAGGGGAAGTGCAGAGCTGTAAGAGGGGAATTAAAAAACTCACCAGACCCTAGCCTGCTGGCTGGATGGCTTCCAGAAAACAGAGTCTGTTTTAATCACAGACACATGCAGGCATTTACCACCATACTTCAAATCTTCCTGCTAGATCCACTTTTATGAATAGCTTTCACAAGGTCTAAAAATGGGCTAATTCTTGTGAATCTCAAGTCCTGCCATGTAAGAGAAACCAAGGGACCACACATTGCACACTGGATGGGGGCTGAGATTACTGTTAACAAGTTCCTTAGGAGCCAGGGTTTTGTCAGTCATGCACTTCCACAAGCATCCTTCGAATATAATGTAGAAAGGACCACAGTTTGACTGCAATGTGGAGTTGTGCTTTCTTCAGGTTCCCAGAGTGCTAAATGACCTTGCAAGTACCTGACACAGCACAGTTGTACTACCAGTGCCTCCCAAGTTGCCTTATTATGGTAGTGAGCCTGTTTCTCCACAACCACAGAGCCTATAAGCACCATTTAATTTGGCATGGGTTGGAGCTGCTTCAAGGTGGACCTCACTGTTCCAGCTCTTTGTCCTTATAGTAAACAGAACATCACATACACTCTATGTGAAACACATGGACATAGACTAGTGGACTGTAAAACGGTGTGGCTGTGATCCATTACATCAGCTCTGCAACCTCAAGCAGAGGGAGAGTAGCAAATCACTGCAGGGCAGTGACATCTGAATTGCTGCAGCCATTTGTTCAGGCACACAGAAGCCACAGCCACCAGCCTCGTGTCAGCCAACAACAGCAGATTTGATGACTCAGTAGTGGGACCCTCAGGCCACAGAGGAAGACTGAATCCAGCCACCTCAAGAAAAAGAAGTATTAAACAAAACCAAGGAAATCTAGGGACCAAGAAGCAGCTTGGCTGAAAAGAGCAGAATTAGTTTGAAGGAATAACCTGCAAGTCTGCTATTACTAAAAGGAGTCAAACACTTCCCAAGGTTGCCTTCTTAGACGTGGAAGAAGATAGCCAGTGGGAACATACAGACCACTTGCCATCTTTATTTTCCACACCTTTCAGGAATGTTTTGCCCTTCTCTATATTAATTCACTTTCATAAAGTACTCGACAGTCTAGCATAATCTTGAAATACTTAGTTTACTCCTTTCTAATTACATAGCACCTCAGCAATTAATTGTACACTAGTCAAATAAATCCCGAAATAAGTTATCTCAGTAAGAAATTGTTTGCAGCAATCCAACAAGTAAAACTCTAAATCAGTGTTTGTAATACTTTTCTCACTGCTGGTTAAATTGTAGGCAACAAAATTAAGACTATATTTTTAAAACCTCAGAAAAATCCTCTGGAAAAAATGAGACTTGAAGGTGAATGGAAGAAAGAACATGATATATGAGAAATGCAGTATTGGTCTTTTGGCTTCTTACAATGTGAGGGTACTAGGTGGTTCAGTGGAACAAATACCATCTTCCTAGGAAAAGGAAGTTTCGTTTTCTAAAGACAAAAAGGTGGTTTGAGAAATGAAGTCCAGCAACAAGAACAACTAGTTCCCTAGACTGCTTAGCCACTGATAGCTAATCTTGCTTCTGGCCTTCCACCCCCCATTCTCTCAAATATGGGCTTCAGAGGATGAAAATAAATCATATAAACAGACTTCAGTGTTATTTTCTCCACATCACATCAAAATAGTGGCACATCAAGAACTTAAAAAGAAACGCACAAGAGGAAGCTTATGCTCAATTGCTACAGGACTTTCCATTCGGTTCAGAATTAATTTCCAAATATTAAAATATTTGATACAGCATTAGAGATTATTTGAGAAAAAGACAAAAATGTTTATGAAACATTGCAGATTCAGGTGGTGTTTTGAAGCAAAACACTGAAGTGCTTCTAAGTAAACTACGATGTGTTTATAACACTCACTACTTAGCATTTCAGAGGGACTATTTGAAACATGCAAGAGAAAACACACCAGCATTTACATCACTAGTTACTAAGCTCTATGTCAAGCATGCTTGGGTTTTTCATTAAAAAAATAGAAACCAAAACAAAAAAACTGAAACAAAAAACACCACACACAGCACAAAAGCTTTACAGCTACTTTGTCCTGCTTGGATACTCACAGAGCAGTTCCAGGTTTTCAAACTCAGTTAAGACCTTGTAACAGAGTAAGAGTGTTTCCTCAAACATACACAACTACTGTGTCGGTAGCTAAGAGCACTGGTACCACTTTAGCCTTTTGTTCAACTTTATAAAAGAAGAAAACCTGTCCATATGTCTCCTGTAAATATTTTCATAAGATGCATGTTCTGCAGGCAACAAAAAACAAACAAGATAATTCTGTAATATGCTACTCACCAAGGCTGCACACACTTTCAAAGCAAGATTCTGAGAATACAATGGATAGATTTCAAGGTATCAACAGCCATTCAGCTATTACAGTTATATTACAAGATAAAAAGAAATGCAAATAAAGCAAATAATTACTTGCCAATACAACTAACTGCTTCTGCCTTAAAAATTAATTACCTTTAGAACCCAGAAGGGGTATAAGGCAAGTTCTGGCACATACCTGCTGAGCTGTCCAACTGGGAATTAGCAACACAGTCATCCACATCAAAAGCAAAAGGTTTTTTTCCCAAAGGTAAAGCCCACCATTTATAAAAATAAGCTACAGTCCCATTTTAGATAACAGTGCTGCTGCTATTTCTGCCACGGGTTTTTAATCAGTTCTTAGCTACTTACATCTACAAGGATACATAAGGTGATAGCAAGTCATGCTCTCCTGGCCATGTAATTAACTAAGCCCTGGTCCATCTAAGATACAAATACAGATTGTCTAGAATAGAGAATGCAAAAGAGAGGGAAGAAGGCAGAGAAATAATGAATTATAAATGCATCTAATTTGGCTATAATACAAGCTGCACATGTGGACTGAGAGGAGTCCATGGCCCACAGTGTGTAAACTGCCACTAAACTGCATTTTGCTAATAATTCCTGTCTGTAGCCAGCAAATTAAGCCCAAGTGACACCTACCCAGGTAGCTATGCTGACTGTGTTTAGATATCAGTTAAACAGCTACAGCTTCTGTTTAATAAAGTTTGTCATAAAATTTTGACAGCTGGCTGAATACTCTAGTAGTTTTTAGCCCAATTTCATCTTAAAACCTACAGATACGGACATAATCATATTTTGCTAATAAATAACCAATACTTTCAAGGTCAGAGGAAAGGGAAGAAAAAATTGTACAAATAAATATACAAAGAAATGTCTTAAGCTGACAGAAGTCCTGTTTCTTTCACATTGATGCTCAACTCTGTTGGTCAAATAAATGTTCTGCTTTAATTTCTTCCATTCATTTTTGTACCCTTGTCACCAGCAGGAGGAGAACATGAGTTCTGATGGAACATTTGCAACTCTTAAGTTCCCCAAACGTCTTCACTGTGCATTTGAGTATGCAATGGTACAGATATACGCAGAGAAAACAAAAGCCTCAGAAAAGCAACATTTGTTTTACAGGCACAACCTTACTGTCTATTCAAATAAGCTAGTTACCCGAGAACTAAACATTTAAGAGTATCTGGCTGTGACTGTTACTCCTTCAAACAGGATATTTATGGTAGTATCATTTATACACATAAATGCACAATTACTAGAAACTTAAAATATTTTATTAGCAGTGTGTCATAGTTTTAGCCAATAACCAGGTGACAGATGCTCTTTGTTATCCCCCCACTATCATCCAAAGGGAAGATAAAACTGGCAAAAAGTGAGAATGACTTTACAGTTCAAAAAAATCCTAAAATAGGTTTAATCAAGTAGCAATAATAATTACAATGGTGAATTAAAAATACATACAAATATGTAAATCTGGAACCCACACTCCTTGATTGGCAATTACTTCCCAACCAGAAAAGTCCCAAAATAGAAATGGTCTGAAGTTGTGGCAGGGGAGGTTTAGATTGGATATTAGAAAGAATTTCTTTACTGAAAGTGTTCAGGCACTGGAACAGCCTGCCCAGGGAGTTGGTGGCATCACCATCCTTGGAGGTATTCAAGAAACCTGTAGATGAGGAACTTCAGGACATGAGATTGTAGACTCAGTGTTGCAGGGTTTTTTGGAGTGTGGTTTTGTAGGCTTTTGTGAGATTTTGTGATTTGGGCTTTTGTGTTTGTTTTTTTGGGTTTAATTTTCTTTTGTTGTTTCTTGGTTCGTTGTTTTTTGGGTGTTTTTGTTCATTTGTTTTTGTTGTTGTTGATCTCTGTGATCTCAGAGGTCCTTTCCAACCATGATTATTCTGTGATTCTGTGATTACTGTCCAAACTAAAATAAAAAAGCTTTGTTATCTCTAGTAATCGAATGAGCTTAAAAGCTCTAGTTTTTTACTACTCCAACAAAAAAAATTAGTAACTACAATGTTCATCAGCACATCTGCTGATTAATAATAACTGCTTGCACCTAAGGTTTGTCTGCAGTTGGATACAATTCTCAAGCATCTGGATCTCTATTGGCAGCTTTGAGATTAGGAATGAAAGGTCAACAGGATTTGGTTTGTAAAATTTTCCTGCATTACATATTTTAATAAGCATAACAAATTCAGTGCAGAAGAAAAATCAAAGTAAGGTACTTGAATGCATTAATCTGAGAATCATTTTAATTCACTATGTATATTCTATTTCTATAAAAATATACATGCATAAGTGCATGTGTAACTCTACCATCAACATGGGTGTGGATGTATGACCTTAATTCTTTCCTTAAAATTGTTAACAATAATATCATTTGCACACTGCACTTGTATGCACTCCAGTAGGGAATGCAGAATGAGGCAGCATGTGACAGCAGCAAGCTATAGAGAGACAGCGTTAGTCCACTAATAAATCCATCTGGACTTCAACAGATGCCATCTTCTGTCAAAGCTATTATAAAACACTTGATCATTTGCTCCTGTTGTGGTTGCCATGTACAGCATAAGCAAGAAAATGACTGCTCAAGTAACACTTATCTTTGTTGGAATTTTCTACCCCTACACAGAACATTGACACTATCTTAATTTTTAAAGGCCATGAATATGGGAGGGAATTGCTAAACTCATCCAGCCAGGCATTGGCAGAGCCAAGTTAACTATGCTTCTGGGTCTCATCCAGGAATGGTGCCTTTGTTCATCGTGCTGCTCTCTTTGCTTTGCATTGTCACGGCCTCCAGATAGCTGCAAAGTCATCACCTGCACGCACATACTGCTGCACACATCAGGTATTTGTGTAGCAGTGGTGTAACAAAACACACGAGGAAACAGTGGTGTGAGCTGCCAAAAGGCAAGAAGAAAACAGATCTGCTCTGGATTAATCAAGATGATACACATGTACCTGGAGCAAAAAACAAATGGCTACCACATAACACAGCTTCAGAGACCTACCTCCCACTGTTCATCTGCTAAGTGAAGGCTGCTAATTGCACAAACGCTAGAAATCACAGCAATGTAGAAGAATTACAAAGAATAGGATGAATCATTTGTCGCCCTCCTTCAAGTCATCACAAATCTTCAATACAGAAAACTCTTCGCACGTGATGAAAGTCAAAGTAATTACAGTTACACTCATCGTACACCATTGCTTTACCCGTTTACCTGTCCTAAGTCTCTACTCCCACCATTGGATTTTAAATACTTGCTTGGCATGACTGCTCAACAAGATTTGGCTGAAGATCTTAACACATACATTCTGCAGTGAGAATCAGTGGAACAGACACTGCAGCCCCAGCACTCAGTCAAGCATGAGTTGTGCCTATTACACTGAGATCTTGCTGTGTTGAAAAAGACAAGACTGTAATAACCTTGGGCCTTTAAGACAACAAATACTAATCACCAGCTGATACCAGCAAGTTCTGCTTTCTAGCAAAGTGCTTTCATTTTTGTATATGTCATCTCAAGAATCATCACATTTATAATTGCTTCATACTTGGCAATGATGGTGCCCAGAACTCTTATCTTCAACTTGTAAATCACTGGTCTTGCAATGCAGTAACATCACAAGACAACATTGCTAACCATGGCTGAGCACCACCCACAACACATCTTTCAGACAGAAAAATTGTTTCCATATTTTATATGAAGCAAGAACAAATCTATGGAGAAAAAAGTAAACTGTAGAACTTTATTGTTTGCATAATTTTTTCTGTTATCTAATTCTTTCCTGTTTGACTGCACACATACCTCCCTGTAAACATCAATGGGAAGTACATGACAATGACCCGGGGAGAGGGGGAAACAATGTTTTCTAATCTTCCCAACAGCTTTTAAAATATGCCTTTTTTCCCTTAGTTTTGGATAATATATGTGGACATAAGTTATTCAAAAACAGCAGTAGCCCTTAAACTCTCAAAATATAAGCTGGTATGTATTTTCTTCTAGCAAAGGATACAACCTTATTTTACTAGTTTTTAGACCAATATACATAGATGCCAGCAAATATCATAGAGAGGGCAGATGTTGCAGTCAGCAACATTAATGGGCACTAAGGGAATTGTACAACATAAGGAAAGCACAAGAGCTCTATGATCAACAGTTTGCACATAGTCACAAACACCTGGGTAAGAGATTCTCTCAACCCTGGGAAAAAAAAAAAAATCACACACAAAAACATAATCCAGCAAACAGGACACCTGTTCTACATATGTACAAGACTCAGCTTGATTTGTCACAAGACACCAGAAGAAGGTAGCATTAAAAATATGTAAAAACATCGTTAGAAATGGAAAGGGGTGGGTGGTCTGGGTTGCACAGATGCACAAGGTGTCATGCATTAATTGTGCAAGATAAAAAGAAGCACAGGACACGAGTATGCAGCCTACAGACGATACACTAAGAGCATCCACATAACTGGGAAAATTATTCCCCAATAGGTACCATTTCAGATTGATAACACAGCCAGCTATAAACCCCTCTCAATCAGATCTCTCTTCTACTTCTCAAGTCCAATACAAATAAAAATTACACTGTTATATATCCCTGTGATTGGTATGGGTTTCACATGGGTCCAACGCTGTACAAAATGAGGCAAGGTAGGAAATATCTGTATCACTTCACAAATATTTTGTATAGTTCTGCTTGACTGTTTGAGACAGATAGCTTGCTGCAGGTAAAATCAGACAGGAATGCAGGAAAAGCCTGACAGGAAAGAAAAACTACAACCTAGATAAGGAACATCCCAACAAACATTAAAACTATAACAGCCAGGCTATCAGCTATGAAGAAACAACTTGCCTGCAGCCAGCAGTTACATAGCTGCTTTTCCAAAGCTGGAGGAAGAGATGCAAGATAAATAAACAAACAAAATAAAACATTGGTCTGGTAAAGGAAGGGGTGAGCAATGCCAATACAGTGACACTTTCAGAGCATGCAGCAGTCAGCAACCAGTCCAGTCAGCTGGCATGCAAACCCCACAAAGAAAGCTCAAAGATGCACTAAATGCAGAACAGCCCTTACTTTGGTTACTTTTTACTATTGGGTAAATAAATAATGTTTAGGCTTTGCATGGATAAATCTCTTTGCTTACCCTGCTGGGAAGAGCTGTTTTAGCAACAGATGGCAATGCACCTAGGCAGATGAGAAAGGTAGTTTTTGATGCAATGCAAGGGCATATTAGCACCAAAACAGAACATTAGCAAACAGGCTTGAGACCCAGAGGCAGTCCAGCTATGCAGAGCAGAGCTCAGCCACAGCCACCTAATGTGAAATACTGGCTTCACATGCACTAAGGCTAGACCATGCAAGTCAGTCCAACCTTCATCATATCCTCTTAGCTGGTCTGAAACTCAACCATGGTTGTAGACACCCAGTTAAGTCTCCTTATTCCTCTCCTATTCCTCTTTAGGAGGAATAAAGGTCAAAGCATTGCATGGCAGCAAGTTTTCTGCTCCACCACCAGCAGTAGAAACACTATGACATGTTCTGCACAGATAAGGATTACCGTTCATATTCACATACTCACATTGGCCAACTCTGTCCTGCAATATGGTGAACAACACTAGCAGTTTCTCTCAATGAATGAGATGTTTTGTAAGTTGTCTTCTCTGATCAGCTGGAGGAATGCTGGTCTCCCTGTTCTCAGGCAGGTCTTTAAACATAGGACTCATTGACAGCCAAAAAAAAAAAAAAAAAAGCTCTGTTGCAGTGCTACACAACAGAGACAGCTTTTTACAATCTATTGCCAGCCACATGTTGCAGGGATATTCTTATGCCATCAACTTAATAATGCAATAAAAGACAGAGAAAAGCTTTAGTTATAAGTATCAAAACACAACATTCTACCACAGATGCTGTGAAAAAGAGAAAGGATCTTACAGACTAGAAGTGACAGTTTTGCATTAGAAAGCACCAGTAGATATTCAAAAGCTCCAGGAAAACCTGTAGTAAAGGCACGGAAAAATCAAAGTGCAGCTGCTCTCTTTACTGTTTAAATCATTACATATTAGCAACAAATCTTGTTGTTGGCCAACACTCAGAAATGGCATATGGCCAATAAAAGGTTCAGTGGAGTTTTCCATCTGTCACTGAAATCAGCTATGGCACCAGCTCATACATAGTAAGTTTACTGTCATAATTATTTGTGTGCTAGACATCAACCATTCAGTCTAACATAATCATTTGACTACACAATTTGTTAAATATACTGACCAAGCAAAGCACTACATAACCACACCACTGAAATGCTGAGATATTATAGTAAATAAAACTAGCACTAACAAGAGGTAAGCATGTGAATAGAGGGTGCTGTTTTGCCACAATAAGTTATACAAATAGAAACATACTGATGTATTCTCTTGATATGTAACAAAGACTGTAAGAAGTAACCATGCTCTTATTAAAACCACAGTCAAATGCACACAAGATAGCAAGTCAGAGGGTGGTCACCATGTCTCTTTTTGTGCCCCTGCTTACACTTACAAATGCTAGCATACAGATTTACTTTGCTGCCTTCATTATCCTGCCTGCACAAGGCAGTTGACAGACTAAGCTTGAAACTATTTTGTGTCACTATAGATTCAGGAAATACCTTAGTAAGAGCATTGTCTGAGGTTTTTTTTATAATTCTTTCTACAGCATTTTCCACTAGTTTTTAGCAACTATGGAAACAAGAACGATACTTTTTTCTCCCTCTTCCCACATCACTCTGGAGCTATGAATCTTACATGGATAGGTCTTTAGCGCTGCTTTTAGAACTGGATTTTCCAGACACCAGGATTTATATTTCAATCAGCCAAGAGTCACAGTCTGCTTGGCCCCAGATTTGGGTGCAGAGACAAACATATTTCTTAGCTCAGTCAAAAAAATGTGTAACATTCCCAAATGCAGAACTCTAACAAAGGGAGGAGGAAAAAAAGTGTTCCAAACTGTGCAGGAAGTAAAAAACAAGAACATTTTTGTTTGTACAAGTTTGCAACAGTATTCTTTGTCTTCCCTAAGCCTCACTGCTTCACATTCACTCCAGAAGAACTGCCAAAGTAGTTCAGAGCTACTGGATCTGACCTGTGGCTGACTTTTAATGCTTAGAACCTGGGAAGTTGGGAACATGGTATAGAGGTATGCAGGAATTCACTGAAACTTTTTATAATATTTAATAATCCCTTTGTGATTTGGTCAGAGCTGGCAAAACTTCACAGCACTAAGCTGATTTGCACAGAAATGAGCTCATGGCTCCAACAGATGATAGCAGTGCAGAAGAACAATTTTTTGCTGCAAACAAGGTCCTCTCTGTATCCTTGTTGTGCTCATCAAAACAGGGAGGAGAGTAAAAAACTGCTCTACCATAAAAAAAAAATACCAAAAAGCTTACTACAAATAATGACAATAACTGAAATGCTCAACTCAGATGCCTGAACATTTGTTATGTTGATTAGCAGTGGATCCTTAGAGTACCCAAGACACCAACATGAGTCTACCAGACATAGCAGGATCTGTCTCAGAGCAGCAGATGGAAAGCAGGTAGGATGCCCTTGAGAATCCAAAGGTCAAACACCCACAGTTATGGAACTGGACTGCAGTCCATAACACATTCAAATTTTTGGACAGCAGATATCCCATTAAGCAGATCCAGTATTCAATATCTCAAGTGCAATTACACAGAACATTTTTTAAGCCTGTTAAAATTTGCATAATGTTGTATATTGCTTCTGTAAGATTGAAAAAATATTTAAACCAGAAAGCATATGAAAAAAAAGCATTTCCAAGCAGGTTTTTTAAAAGCCTTGAGCCTTATAGTGCCAATTGTTTGTTCTGTCTTGAAGGTTACAGATTGTGTAAGGTATCTTACCAAGAACATCAACTCATTAGACAGCCAGGACATTAAACTAGAAAAGAAGTTCAAAGAATTCTCTCACAAGGAGATAGCTTTAAACAGATCCCAGAAAGGAATCAAAGAATACACAGTTCCTGCTGTGAGGACAGTGTCCTTCACCTCAGATTAGAGGGGTCTTCAAACCAGGAGCTGTTAAACCAAGTAGAAGAATTAGTGTGCATGCTCTATGGTCACTTCAAGAGAAAACGGGGGAAAAGAAAAAAAAAACAACAACAAAAACAAACAAACAAACAACAAACAAAATCACAACAACAAAAAAGTAGTGATTTCCACTACCTAGAAAATAACCAGTTCTTGGACAAAATTAATATTTACAAATACTTTTATACATGTCACTCATTAGCAGAATTCAATGTCTCTAAATTAGGGAGCACAGATGTACACATTCATCTTTTCACTTGGAGACACTGTTTCCTCTTAACAGTAACCAGAGGACTGTATTTGATCTCTCAAAGTTTTCACAGGAAAAAACAAGAACCCACATAAAGCCACTCCTCGATTCCAAGTGATTTTGCCTTGGCTTCAGTGGGTGTCAACACCAGAGAAGCCCAGTGAGAGGCTTCACACAGTCTTAACCCAGACTAGTCCAAGCTCTTCAAACACTATAAAATAAAAATATGCTTACAGAAAATGGAAATTATATCCTTGAGGAAAGAGGGGAGATAGCTTCAGCTCCGTGAACTATCACCACTGCTTCTCCTCAGACGGGAAAACACGTGAAAAAATACCTGTCCTTTTAACTAAAAATTTCTCAGTGTGGCAGATGAAATTCAACAGCAATAGACTTGAAGTGTAAAGCTAGTACTTCCTTTCTTATAATGACCTCTGAACCAGCTACTAGCATTCAGGTTGAGAGTGCAGACAGTCAGGAATGGACATAACAGATTAGAGCCAGAGCATCAGAGATCAGATCCACTGGATTCACCAGCTGTCATCAACAGAGCACCTATTCCATTTCTAGCTGGACCACTTTGTTCTTTTGCCACGTTTTAAACCCTGCTGGTGGCTTCCCACCTGTTATGCTGAGTCAGCCATTCATTCAATCAAGTTCTAGCTGAGAAATCTTTGGCAGCAGATGGAAACATCTAAAAATGATCCAGGAAAAGGTAAGTCATAAATTGTTTTTTAAAAATGTTTAGCAATAAACCAGCCAGTCCTGAAATAGCTGTCTTGGAAAGCAGGAACAGGACAGCAGATGGAGACCTGGCTGCCATTTCCATCCCCTGCTTACAAGGAGAATGGTTCATGGAAGTAGTAATATAAACTTGCATATACTACAGACATTGTCACCAGGGTTGCTGATTATGTTTACATAATCTGCAACATAATTTGTACATTACCTGTACAACTGACTACAATGAAATTTTGCTTCTAGTGGCCACAGAACAGATGCATAAGCGAGAAGCTTTTAAAATGGATGAGAAAACCCTAAGTTATAGTGTTTATGATATGTGAAAATATAAGAAGCCAGTTTTAGTAACATAAGGATATAATAATTGCTCTATCCCAAGGGAGAAAAGTTTCAGCTCTATCACATCAGTTCCTCTGTCCGCACAACATAGTTCTTGCAAAAGATACAGTATTATCTATATATTCTGTGCCAGCAATTAAAACATCAATATGTTAATTTTTTAAGGTCTGATAAAAACTTTAAAAGTTGCCTTAGGATATTGAAACTATTATGTTCCAACACATACAGCAGTGATAGAATTACTATTAAATGTGTGAAGTTTTAAATATTCTCCATTTGACAGTGGAACTTTTTAAAGTTAGCATTCTGAAGAAATAATCAGTGGTAGCTCACCAATATTTTATGTGAGCCTCGGAGAAGCTAAGTCCTTTGACAAAACACAAACTGCATCTCTGGTGATGAGATATCTCATGAGGAAGCAATGGGGAACTGCACCAAAGCTCTCTAAAAAGATACATTCTCAAAGTTTATAGAAATTTTATGCTTCAGCTGCCTGCACAGCTCAGTTTGAGCAGTAATAGTTATGTCATCTCCTCAACACAAGCACAGAATCAATTTTGTTCCTTCATCCTCATGTAAAGCTGTAGTGTTTCCAAATAAAAGGCAGGAATCTGTACGCATTTATAACTTCCATATTAGGCTGGCAAAAATTTACATGAACTCTACCCAAAGTATAAACTGGGAGAATAAATTTTTCAAGAAGTTCCAGCTGAATTTAAGCCAGTTTTCATAAACTCCAAGATCACAGGTCTATCTCTCTAGACCCTTTTTGGCATGCAGCTGTTCAGCTATGTTTTACCAGAAGCTTCTGCTCTTCAGTTGTTGCCACCCCCCAACCCTTCATTGCAGAAGACACAACAGGCTTATGCTTCCCTGCCTAGCCAGGCTGCCACAAAGGCCCCTACTCCATCTCCTGAGAAAACTGTACTCCACTCCCCTCTTTTCCCCTTCTCAACAAAAGCACAGCTGAAAACAACCAATCTGCTTTTTCTCTGCTGGCCTCACCCCTAAGGCTGCACAAGGGTGATGGGAGGGAGAGAATTTCCAGGAATATGTCACAACGTGCACAAAGTAAGAAAAGTTTAGCGTGACAGGTACTGCACCAAAACCTGAAGGTACTTTAAAATGCAAGGAGTCTCCTCTAGACTGACACATAGCAACAGAACCCAACACGCACAAATAGTATTTTGCAACACACTTTCTTTTTGCAATCAATTTCTGAAACAGAGAAATATCCTCAAATCAACATCTCCTATTACATGGTAAATAGCGTTAGTACATACTGATGCTGTCTGGTGAAACAACTTGGTAGCCTATAGGGTAGAATTTAATGTGTGTCTTCTCTGGTATGTCAATAACAATTATTTTCTTACGCTTGTTCAGTTATAGGAATACATGAAAAGAAGCAATTGCATTGGAGAAAACATGATTTGATGTTGTTTATATACAGACACTTATGTACCAAGAATTTATCTCCCAGAGACTGTTGAGGTCACAGGACTTGCAGGCAATAACTATAAGATAATATTATAATCATAATAATAATAATTTCAATTTTATTTATGTAGAAGGTAAATTCTTAAGTACTTGCAAATACAAGGTCAGATGAAAGTTTTCAGAGCAGCTCAGCTGTTTCATTAAAAATGCAATAATAAACATCAGCAAAACTTTAACAAAAACAGCAGCCTCTCAGAAACCACAGAGGCTGTGACACACAGCCTTCAACAAACACCCTGATCTCCAAAACAATTTAAGGGAAGTACACTGAAAGGGTGGCAGACAGCGGGTGAAGCCAAGCCACAAGACAGCCAGAGAGAGCTGAAGTAAAAAGGTAATAGAAAACACTGACTTGAAAGAGTGGGAAAAACAAGCGTATACTCCAGTGTAAGTACAAGCACAAGTGTTTGTTGAAGTGTCTGTCAACAGAAGAGGAAAGAAAACAAGTAGTAGCAAAAGTCACTGAGAGGGACCAGAATGCGTTGGTGCACAAAACTGGCAGGAGAAGACAAGCTTAGAAATTGCAGGCAAGAAAGGGGTTTTCTGCACTTTGGTTCCCCTTTGCTCACAGAAACATAGTTGAGAGAAGGAGAAAAAAAAATATTTAAAAATTCAACAAAACACACTTTTATCAAAGAAATATGTGACTCATTCATTGCCAGTATCTACTCTCCCATATGTTTTGTGGTGTATTTACCTGGCCCAAGGACATAACAGTGTATTAGAAATATAAAAGGTAGATGTATATTTGGTCTATATACAAACTGCTGGAGTGTGGAACAGAGCAACCTCAAGTGACCATGGTGCAATGTTACTATTATCCACAGGATAATAGCACAAACCTCACAAACCTCAATATTTTGCTCCATTCTTTGACCATTCTGAATGCAAACACCTGATTAATGTGCTTGAAACATGTTGGCTCTATTTGCACAGCATCCATAATTTTCTATCCTTTTTAGAATATGTGCAGCCTTCTGACTTGCACAGCCTTAAGATGTTCTAAAGGCACTGGCTATACAGAGATAACAAATAGAAAAATATACAAATAAGCTTCCCTACAGCATTATAACTGGCTAGCAACAGCCCTGCTCTCCTAGTATATCCTAGGTGTATCTCTATATAGGCAGTATATAGATGTATATCTAGCCTGTGCGACAAGATCTTCTGATGTGACCAATCTCAACATTCAACCACCACTACATGTTCAGTTTCATGTTACCATGAGCACTGACATTCATTATACATTTCAGTTGTCTTAATGAGGACTTTTAAACAAAGGAAAGCAGTTAACATGGAGGAACATTCAAATACTACTGGAGAAGTTCTTACTGAACTAAATCTTAAAAACATTAAAACTGGACCATTTTCATTTTCTTTTTGAGAGATTCCTAACCAGGTTATCAAACCACACGGTGAGTAAGCTAAGACTGTAAGAACTACTGTAGAGCTTCACCAAAGAGACAGCAGATTAAGTGAGAGAGTACTTTGGGCCTAAAGATGGGAGGCACAATTCTGTACACTTGAATTACTGGAAAAATAGAAATCCCCAGGCACCAAAAGGAATAGATGCAATCTACTCCAACTAACAATAGTACACTCTCCTTTCAGCAGGCATTCACTTGAGAACAAGCAAGCAAAAAATCCTGCCAAGGAATTTCTTGCTTTGTGGGTAGCCTGAAGTCAAGCTATGCTTTTGTCAGGCTATGATCCATACTATCACAAGGAGTGACTTTACTCCACAGCTTATATGAAAAATATTCCACAGCTGCAATCCGCATAGAAGAGAGCAGACTTAACTCCCCACTCTCACCTGCCTCTCCTTGACTACATAATCTGAACGATTCCATGATCTGCCTACCAAAAATAACCTTGTTCCTCACTCTTAGTGACTGAAATACAGCTGGAGGCAGCGATACAGCATAACTGAAAAGCTGGATGCTTGCTGTATTTAGCTCAGAGATGCACTAACACTGAAGTCTAATTACAGACCATCTAAAAATATTCACTGTTCACAACTTCACAGCTTAGCATCAATAAAAACTATTCACTACATGTGGAAAGACAGAACATGAAGGATGAGAGTCCTGGGATAAATTTGACTCACAGTGGCTTGTGCTGACTACCACATGTCATTCCTTCACAGCTCAGCAGCTTTCCCGGTTATCACCAGAGATCGCAGATGAGTTGTATCTTGCAGCCATTTTCAGAGTTATTCACAGCAAGAGTGTTTGACTCTTGGGTACTTCAGGGAGCTAAGGGTTAGAAATCAAATCCTTCCCTTTTACATTGTTCTAAAGCCATGAATTAACCTATCACCCCTTCCTGAAGTCATGAGATTAGCTTGAAAATAATTTTATCATGTGTTTATTTGCCTCCAGCACTAGATGTTCAGATTGCCATTTGAAAGCTTTCTCTGCAACTGCTTATTTGAAAGAAAGAGAAAGCAAGCTAGGATTCTTGTGTGGCTAATGTACATCAAACTGATACTTTAAGAAAAACAGCAGCCATCATGAGAGTTGGCAACTCTCAAATTGCTGGTTATGGAGGAAAGAATATTAAACAGCTATCATCAATCTATCTAGATCCAGGAAGTGAGCCATGAAATGCTGACAAAGGGGAATATGTGGTCTGACAATGACAGTATATTTATCTTTTAAATGAAGAATAATGGAGTTACACTGAAAAGACTCATTTTAACTTTGCAACAGTAAAGTATCTATCTCATCACCTTTGGGTTAACATCTGAACACCTCAGGGTAAGAGAAGTTATTCTACCAGCTCTTTCAGAGACCACCATTTTACAGTCTAGCCTCCAAAGAAGCCACACAAGCAGCACAAACTGAAGAAAGGGAGTCTGAAAACTGACTTTCTGAACAGCAGTAGGCCAGGTGCTCGGTTCCCTTTTCATCCTCAAGTTCTTTTAGGCAAATGGGGATAACAGCAGATTATCACAAGAATGCTGGGGTTTCTGGACAGGGTGTTTTTTTTTGTTGCTTTTTTTGGTTTGTTTGGGGTTTTTTTGAGGATGAGAAGACCTTCACTTGTTTTGTTTCCCATCACATTAGGCCTTGTGACTGGGAGCATAAACGGTGCATACATGTACAGATCACACAGGAAAAAAGCATGACTGTGCATTGGCACACCTACTGGGACAGGAGCAGTAACATCAGGGTACAGCTAACACCAAGCTGCCCTCCTATTAGCCCTGGGGCTGAGTGCACTCTGCCAAACCCAGACTGGGCTAATTTTCTACAGACCACTACCAAAAAAATCAAAGAAAAAAAAATAAAATAAATCCCAAAACCACAAGTAAATGATGACACAGGCACTGACATGTGATTGAAACAGTAGGTCAACAGCATGAGTCAGAAGAAAAACTGTAAGTACATTTATAATTAAAGAAGCCAGAGAAAATCAGCATTCTTTTCCAGATGCATATGATCACCCATACGTGAGCTAGCTGCAGATCCCTTACTAGGATCTCTACCTATTTTTTTCCCCCCAGCAAGATTGGAAACAAGCCCTCACAAAAACTTTTTCTGCTGCTGTTTTAAGCTAGTCATGGATTCATCATGCCATTTCCATATTTTTCTGTCCAAGGTCTGGATCCTAACAACAAAGACTCATGCTGCCCTTAAGCTCTTAAGAACTTACCTGCTTTTTTCCTCATTATCCATGTCCCATTTCCTGACATTATGAAGAAAGTGGGAAAGAAATACATCAAACAGCACTAAGCAAGTTCACTCCTTAGAGAAAAATTCATTTTTGAACTTGTATAGAAGTATTGAAGTCTTATCCCACTCACAAGAAAATGAGTGCCTGCTGTATGGAGACACAACAGCTGGTCCCAATGCACTCCTGATTGCCTCCCACCTGCCCCCTAAATAGCCCACAGCTGGAGTCAGAACTCGAGGCAGAGCAACCTCTTTTTGCTTTAAAGAGGTAGCAAAATAACTCTGTCTCAATTGGAAAGGGCATTCAGATGTATGGCAGCTTGCTTATCATCACCAGGAAAGGACCTACAGCTGCTGCAGTTTAATGCTACCTCACTCTTTAAGCAGTTTGTGCTAGGGCAGCTATACAAGCCTTCTAGCACATTCCCCTGGATGGCAGAGCACTAGTGGTAGCAACCTGACTAGCAGAGAGCTGCCCTTTTCTCTCCTTCAGAAGCTCCATAAAATTTATTATTTTTGCTACTAAAGAGAGTAGGGTTTTATCTTAACAGCAGCCTAAAGATGCAGCAGCACACATTCAATCTGCACTATTAGTTGACCCACCTCAGCTCTGCAAAATGCTTTGTAAAGACTGAAACAGCCCAGACCAGGCAGCCAGCCATGCTGAGGCACAAACACACTCTGGCTCTCAGTATTTTTGTGCTGGGTCAAGCATGCAGATATGTAGCGCGTGGTTCCTCATGCTGGAAGACTAAGGGGTTTTTTGTTTGTTGCTCTCTCCAGGGGTGTACTTGGCAAGGAGGGCGTGACCACAGCAACCTCACTCTTAACTTCTCAGCAAAGAGGGCTTCACTAAAATCAAAGTTCTGGCTTTGCTTCAGCTATGTATAGAAAGGAGGTACCTATGGAAAGGAATTAGAGCTTGAAAGCTGAGCAAAACCAGAGCATACTAAAACCTCCAAATCCTGAAATCACATGACTGAGCTTTCCCAACTACACAGCAAGCATGTTGCTGTACCAGAGAACTGATTTCCCATCACAACAGCATGCCTGTAAGTAATATAAACAACAAAAAATGATCACGCCATCACAAAATATCTACATTGAATTGAAGCTGCTGATATTGAAAAACTGTGCTGAGGTTTTAAGAGTAGGCAAGTTATAAGCTGCAAGGAAGCCACTTATCTTGATAACAAAACCTTTTCTGTTGACTTATGTAAGGAAAGAGCCACCACTAATTTTGACAGGAAAATTCACATTGATTTACTCTGGTGGAAAGTGGGATTCAGAAGAAAATCCTTAAATCTTTCGAGACCAGAATGATTTATTCTCCTGTAAAGCAGGAGAAGCAGCAGCTGCCATAACTCTGCTGCAGTCTGCTTTTCAGAGAGCATGAAGAACTCACTGCTGAAAGTTATTTGTCACCCCTGAAAATCTTGGCCATTAAGATAATTCTTACTTTGATAAAAAGCATTTTGGGTCACAGAGGAATCAGAATTTGTTGTTCTATGTTTTGTTTTGTTTTTTCTCTGAGAGCCAGTGTTTGTATTCTAATGGTGACTGTACAATTTTGCTTGATTCAATCCAGAAGAACAATATTCACTTTTCCACCTTATCTCATAGCCACATCTTAGAGAGAGGCCAATGATGTATTGGCCAAACCCCATGGACACAGAGAACAAGCAGAGTTTAGAGGGATGAGACGCAATGAAGCAAAACACTTTTTCAGTTTGCACTTCTTTCTCACAGATGTAAGCACCAGCCCTGCACCTAACAAACAATTAGGAATAACACAGGCTCCTCAAAATGTCATTTGACATAATGGGGTTGAAAGGGCTTATGGAGACACATCTGTAAGTGACTCAATGGAAACACAACTCTCTGAGAAACTAGTGAGTGGGGAGGAGCAGGGGGAACGACTTTACAAAACCATCTTGCTAAAAGACTGCATTTTACTGCTTAATCCTCAATTACACACATGACTTCATTCTGGAAAGGTCACTAGACAAAGAAGTTCAGTGAGCTGGGTGTGCGGGGCGGGGCTGTGCGGGAGGTCTCA
Organism: Chaetura pelagica; assembly: GCF_000747805.2. Taxonomy (NCBI): domain Eukaryota; kingdom Metazoa; phylum Chordata; class Aves; order Apodiformes; family Apodidae; genus Chaetura; species Chaetura pelagica. Next base: position 7,950,297 of record NW_009952711.1, read on the forward strand.
GCCTGGCCGTGGCTGA
>NW_009952711.1:7951094-7974972 GCF_000747805.2 Chaetura pelagica
GGCCGCTCCGTGCCCAGCTTGAGCGGCCCTTCGAGCTGCCCGACATCCCCGCCCCAGGCTGCGGCGCTGTCCTTGTCCCTAAGCAAAACATCCCTCTGAAAGACAGATCCTCCACCGGTAGCTCATCCAGAGAATTCCTGAGAAGTGGAAAGGTATTGGGATGTATAACACCTCTGTACTCAATTTCCAGAAAATAAGACGGGTTGCATCCTTTCTTCTTCATCCGAGTTTCCTGAAGGATTTTTTACGCCACAGGAGAGAAAGGATGGAGGGATCATTATCTATTTCTTAATTATACTTTACATGTTTTTGGCCGTGTCCATTGTGTGCGATGATTACTTCCTACCTTCTCTGGAGATCATCAGTGAATGTAAGTGAACATACTCATCTTTTTCCTGTAAAACGAAGCAGGCTGGTGTAGAACTTGCTCTCTGTTAAAACTTAAAATCCAGAGTGCTCTGGAGACAAAACTAAAGAAATTTCAGTGTCTCTGTGCATGGTTGGAGTTATCAATATTTAATTTGATACAGTGTAGCAGTAACTATTCAAATTATTTTCATCTACAACAGAAAAAAACTGAAATAATTTTCAGTATTCTATTGAAATGCATAATTTAAAATTTGCTTTCCTTGTGCCTGGAGGAAAATCTTAAAACTTCATGACTATCAACTAAACTGATGATGTAACTTTGGAGAGTAGTTACTAGTAAAAGAATAAAAAGAAAAAAAGAGGGGGGGAGGAGGATCAGGTCACAGGACTGGACACCAAAGCAAGAAACCAAAACTCCATGTATTAGAACATGGGAATTAAGTACCCTGCTCAAGTTTCTGTATTTCTTCCAAAGCAGTGAACAAGTATCAGGATGAGCTACTGTTTATGTACTAAAGATATGACGGAGGAGGGAAAGGAATACCATTGTTACAACAGTTCTGTGGAATCTAATCAACCTGCAGTAATTCCCCTGGCTTCAGCAGACCACTGAATTAAAGAGATGGTCTTGGCTGAGAGTTCAGCTTTTCTTTGCCAAGAATTAAAAAAATTCCCTCAGGGAAACGTATCCCTGAACACAAAAACATTCTCCAGACCAAAACACTTACAGAAAATGTAAACTTACAACATTGCTGTAGAACTGGGGTATGGGTTGGTTTTTTTATTGATGATAAAATAAGCATTTATCATTTTCCATTGTTAGCCATATGTCCCTTTGTGTGCAGAACTTGGTCCACAGAGTTACATTTCAGAAACAGTCAACTTACCAGAACAAAAATCTAATTTCATTCAAGCAAGACACAGGCTCTTACACTGTCCATGCAAAGTGAAAATTTGACTAAGATCGCAGCACTCATTTGACTTCAACTATTATTTCTGGTTTGTGATGACACAGTAGAATGGATTTCCCTGGAAGACAGATAGACTTGACATGGATCATGTAGCAACATCATACTAGAGTCCGAGGAATTTCCCAAAAATTATTACTCATACCAAGTTAAGAGTTAAAGCCTGTTTTACATTCTGAGATAATGTCTGGATCTCTTGTATTATCAGTACTTCTTTTCTGCTATTTAAACTAATTTCTGTAATAAAGTTAGAAATCAATTAGCCCAATAAATGATGTTATTTTACCAACTTCAAATAAATGCATTATCCATATGAAAGTAAGCCAAATTCCTTCTATTAAACTGTAGTAGTTTCCAACATTAGATATTAATGCAAGTAATGGGGCAAGTTTTTGGGGTTTTTTTAAGCAATTCTTTTGGCTCTATCCTCAGGCCTCGGTCTCTCTCAGGATGTTGCTGGAGCAACGTTTATGGCTGCTGGAAGCTCTGCTCCAGAGCTTGTCACAGCTTTTCTAGGTAAGAGACGTGTTTTGACTCCTTAGAATCTAGTATTCTTTTCCTTACATGCCAAACTGAAACATACCGGAGAGTCATTTTCCTTACAGGAGTCTTCGTGACAAAGGGCGATATCGGCATCAGCACCATCCTTGGATCAGCAATCTATAATCTTCTTGGTATTTCTGCAGCTTGTGGGCTGTTATCCAGTGTGGTATGTGTCAACTTTGATAGTTCTGCTCCTAACAGCCAAATGGTTATCCTTTCTGATTTGTCAACAAAAGCCAAGAGAGATTTACTATGACAACTGTCAAGTTTATTAATTAGTAGCAAAACCAGCATGTAATCAGTTTTAAGTTAACTTGCTATCAAAGTTTTTAAAAACACTAACTTGTTAAATATCATACTCAAGTCATTCCTAAGAATCTTTGTACATAATATAGAAACAACATATTGATGCAGCATTTACAGCACTTAGTGAAAGTATTACAGACAAATTCAAGAAAAGTAAACGACTCTGTGATCTGCAGGTTTCGAGGCTATCCTGTTGGCCGCTGTTTAGAGACTGTCTGGCATACACAATTAGTGTAGCAGCGGTTCTTGGGATGATATCTGACAACATAATTTACTGGTAAGAGCACAAGTAGTGTTAACATTGACTGGAGATAAGTGAGACAGTGTTTTGAGAAACAAGCAAACGACCCAAACCCCAAACTGTACTGCCATTCACTAAAAGAAAGAAACATCCGGTTGGCTTTAAAAAACCACAAAGTCACAAGGCTTGTAAAGATTATTACCTAAACATTCAAACCCTGCATATTTATAGTTTGATCTGCATAGGTTTGTCTGTACAGACTTCACAATTTCTATCATCACTGTTTTGCATAACAATTCATCTTCATAGTTTATTCCTTTCGAGCCTTTCCTTTAACAGCATCACCATTAAGAAAAACATTTGTCTGCCAGAAGCGTTCATCAGCTTCTGATGTTTTAACTCCCTTCCATCAACACTGAAACTCCTGTTGCCTTAAGTCACCACCATCCAGCACTAAGTCTCTGAAGTTTGTAACTCAAAATACCACATACTGTCTCTCCTCTTCTTAACCATCACATGAAGACTTGAACACCAGTAAGATGTTCAATCAGTAAGATTCCCTGGAAAACATGCAGCTATACTGTACACAAACAAGATTTTCAAGGCAAGGGGAATCAAACTACTGGAAGAGATGGAGACACTCAAAAACTTCATGACACCAGCCACACAACTGCAGATAAGACACTTCTGGGTGTTTTCCTTTTGCTACTAATGCAAATTCTCCCCTTACACCAGCCATTTTAACAAGTTAAAGGGTAGGGGTTTTTTTTATACTACATGTTATGTAAAAATCTGTTTTTCATTCTAGGTATGAAAGTGCATCTTTATTATTGATATATGGGTGTTATATTCTGGTACTAAGTTTTGACATTAAAATCAACCAGTACTTCATGAAAAAGTTCAGTTCCTGCTGCACATGTTTGACAAAAACTATGGAAGAGAATCCTGAGCAGCAGGCACTGGTTGGCCAGAGGGAAGGGAGTGGACCTGTAATTCGTCAGCAGTCAAGAACAGATAGTGGAATCTTTCAAGACGAGCCGGACTACTCTCAACTTTCAACAAGCTTGCGTGGGCTTAATGAAATCTCTCAAGGTAGAAGTAGTATTATTGCAGTTGTCTCTAGCACTCTGCATGACTGCCTGCATCAGTTCTAATAAAAAGTAGATTTTGAGATATTATTAAGATTTTGCTTACAAAAGAACTCCAGTATAGTATTTAGAGTAACTAATTATTCTTCCCCAAAATGTAACAGTAAGCAAAATCAGAGTGGAAGTATTTATATGAAGTTAGTTGCTAGAGGACTGCTAGGGTAGTTGCTCTTTTGTGTCATACTAGAACAGCAGATTTCCATCAGTCTTTGCTGTGCACATTTGAAACTTCCCAGCAACACTGCCTGTAAAATGCAGTACCAGCTGAAAAGACACTGGTACTGTACTAATACATACTGTTTTCTTATGACAATGGCAGCCCAAAATATGCTTTGTATGTAAAGGAATAGATATGATGTGGCCACAGATCATCAGTTTCCTCTTCACTTGGGCAAAATCCAGCAGTTGGTACTTACTCTTGATATTGTGTAAACCTTTATAGAAAAGCTCATTTTTCATCTACATTATTATCATGTCACTAGGAGAGAACTAAAGAACATTTGATTTCACAGTTTTGTCCAATGAGACGTAAGTACTGGGTAAGACTACAGCTAGAACTTGAAGTATTTTTTTACCTTTTTTGAATATTCTCACAAGTAGAAGATAGTCATGTGACTGTATGCTATGGTTCAACCTTAATGCTGCAATTTAAAAGTTACTTTTCTTCAACAGATCATCGAAGTGTCTTCACCATGCCTGAAGCAGATATGAAGAGAGTCTTGTGGGTGTTATCCCTTCCTATTACTACACTCCTCTATTTGACTATACCAGATTGCAGAAGACCGTTTTGGAGGAACTGGTTCATGGTGACATTTTTCATTTCAGCAGTATGGATTTCTGCAATAACTTATGTCCTTGTATGGATGGTAACAATAGCAGGTAGGTCCCTAAAGTGCTGCTGCTATACAGAGCCAACCAATTGAGAATGACTGAAAAAAACGTTTTCTCCCTGTGAAGAGTTTTCCATTATTAACAGTCAGTTTACCAATGCATGCCTTGCTGGAAAAACAAACAAAAAACCCAACCCAAACAAAACCAACAAAAATTTATGCTTGATTGCTTAGTTTTCCACTTTCTTCCATCCAATGAAAACCACTTTATAGTTTAGCAGCTTCAGCTTCCTTCACATGAAGGAGAATTCGTTTACATAGCTACAAAAAAGCCTATAGTTGAAAAGAGACAGTTTTGTTAAACTGCTTCAGTAAGTGAAAAAATTACATAGCAATAAACTTGTCAAGCTGAAGTCTGAAAAACATGGAATTCATCAAGATTGGAATTAAAAGTTCAGGATTCTGTAAAAAATTAATTATATTTCTATACCTATATTTTTCCTTGAACACCATAGTAAGGGATTTAGCATATTAACTGCCAAAAACACCTCCCAAATGTTTTTACTATTTTATTTCAACTACGGCATCATTTGTTTATTAAACATTCTTGGTATGTGTCTATGTATACCTCTTACAAATCTGCATCATAAAGTGAAGCGGTAAAAGAATTGCATTTAAGTGAGAAAAGGGCTATGAACTTCTGTGTAAAAAAATCTTTTAAGCCTTTTAAGGTATTAAAGGTTTTCTCATTTCACTGTTTCTCCAGTCAGCCTGAGAAAAATCCAGTTTTTCATTTTAAGAACATGCAGAAAACAAATCTCTAAACAAGAAAGGTTATAAAGCTTGCCATTTTCACATTATAGCTCACTAATCTTACTCAAGTATTCTGCTAGTTCAGCATCCTAAACTTGTTTTCAACTTCAGTTCAATGAATAACTCCTTGCTCAGTGCAGAAACAGACCTACACGTTACTAGTAAATGATTGGATATAACACCCATCAGGTTCACTCCTTGCTCAAATAATTTTCAACTTGTGTCTGAAGAGCAAGAATACTTACGGTCTGAATGCTGGAAGCCTTTGAAACAGGATTCAAATGAAAGTTATTGCTGTTTTTACTAGACAAAGCACTAATTCATATGAAAGCCGGTACGCTAGAGAGTCAAATAGTGTATTAGTGTTAGTCCACTTTGAAGAGTCATCACAAACAATATTGGGGTCTTTGACCCACTACTTCTAGGTCAAGTATGTTCTATTTACATGTTAAAATGCTAAAAATTACGCAGGCATTATATTCACATCGAAGTTCTTTCATGAAGGGTGACTCAAAGATTCTATCGTTGCATAAACAGCCTATCAGAATGTCACAAAAGTCTCACAGCTGGGGACTAAATTTTGATGGTCAAGAACAAACCTAACTTAGTACACTTCTAGTTGCTAGCAAAGAAAACTTAACTACTCATAGCAAGATACTGCTACTGATGCACAGAATTAACTAAAGGCTAGGAAAACAAAATAATTCTCTCTTTATGGTCAGTTGCCAGAAAAAAATCCCTACACATTAAATAGAAGATAAGCCTATCTAATAAAAAGAATTAGATTCACCTGAGTTTAGATTCTGTCTTACAGCCTTCAGACAGCCAGAAACTACTGCTGCAAACATAAGGCTGGTTCATTTGTATTCACCTTGGTTGGCTTGGTGTGAACCACTGCTTTCCAGCCTGAATGGTTTATAAAAGCTCATTGTATTGGTCCCTTATCCTACAAATCTTACATGAGGAGTGATGAAAGAATAAATACCAGTACAAATTCTGCAACACAATCACATTAGTCCCTCTGAACCAACAAAAAGCTTCCAACATAAATTTACTGGGCTCATCTAGACTAAGACGGTTTATATTGTTAAGAAAACTGTTCTTTTTAGTGTCCAAATACTGCAAGAATTCAGATTTAAAATAATTGATACTTTTTAATGAACAAAATAGTTTAAGAAAAAGTAATTACTTAATAGTTTGAACAGAGGTATCAAATACTTCAGAATATTGATGCTTGTAAATGGTATAAGTGCTATAACTGTTTTGAACATCTGAACCCCTGAATTTTATCTGAGAAATTAATTGCATATAGGACACATGAGGCTTAAAAAAAGTAGGGAAAAAAAAGCTGCTCTTTTAGGAATGATTTAAGACTTTTCTTAATTTAAACCAGTATTTACCTAAAGAAACTCATACTTCTAAAGGATTACTTGTACTTACAAGTCATATAAAAATTCTGCATTTTGATTATTCCAAGTCCAACAAAAGAACTTTCTAACTGGAACGAAGTCGTAAAGTCATGTAGTTGAGACAGTATTGCAGTCAAGATTTTAATGACCCTCCTCCTCCCCAATAAAATTCCCCCCACCCCCTTTAAAGAGGGGGATTGTAAGAGTTATTGCTTCATGAGACTTCTGAGCACTAACAATTAAATGCTCCAACCACAGAAGACTATCATATTTTCTAGAAGTTGAGGGGAAAAAAAAAAAATAAAGGAGTAAATTGTTAGATATTTAATCCTCCATTTAACTGGTATTTTCTTGACCAGTGGAAAGGTTCCACTCAGGTCTTGGAGAAACTTAAGTAAGACAATTACTACACTACAATTCAATTTTTATTTAATTAAAGAACAAGAATAGGATGATATTTGTTGTTGTTCCTAACTACTTAATGGTTCAGTCACAGTCAAGTTAGCTGACTGATTCCTTTTGAAATTACTGTATGATTACTAATCCTTTCTCCAGCAAAGTCCAAAGCAATTTATTTGGATGAAACAAACTAAAATCAGACTTGCATTTTCTACTGTTATTTATTGACTGCAGGTGAAACCCTGGGAATTCCAGAGTCAATAATGGGTCTCACGTTACTAGCAGCAGGAACAAGTTTACCAGATACAATTTCAAGTGTGCTGGTGGCTCAGAGAGGTAAAGCTTTTAGTATTCAGGTTCATTCCAAAGGATGTGTTTAAAAGGTACTATGGAAAAAAGATTTCTACTAAACATTTCCAGAAATTCAAGGAGTAACTTCAAAATTTTTACTCCAGATTCTAGAGCTTAAGTTTACTAATAATAAATAAGCAGCTTACCTGAAAAGAAGCTGTGGCTCAGATATTTAAAAACCTCTCAGTGTACCTCAGAGAAGTATTCCAGATTGGTTTGATGTATTGTTGAAGTGTTAACAGTTTTACTGCGAAACATAACTAACTGTAGGTCTTGGTACTTTAAGCATGACTGGATTTTATAATAGCCTGCCTAGCTTATTTTAAGTGCAACAGTGCAGATGCTGGTGAATCAGGGAGACTTTTTTTTAATGCTTGTGGTACCCAAAACTACGTTATTTAGAATTATGACTATAGTTATTTTAATGAAAAGTCTGAAAAGGGTGCTCTTTAAGAAACTGAGGGCTGACAGTCTGTTCCTCCAAAACAGTTTGGCAATTTCATACAGTACAATTAATCAGACTATTTTTTCTTTTACAGGAAATGGAGATATGGCCATGTCTAACATTGTAGGATCCAATGTATTTGATATGCTCTGTTTGGGAATACCCTGGTTTATAAAAACTGCCTTCATAAATACATCAGGACCCATAGAAGTGAACAGCAGTGGTTTGACATACACAGCCATTTCTCTTATCTGTTCTGTTGTTTTTATTCTTCTGGCAATTCACCTGAATGGCTGGAAAATAGATAAAAAATTGGGAGCAATTTGTCTTGTACTGTACTTAGTATTTACTACATTATCGATTTTATATGAACTTGGCATCATAGGGAACAATCCTACAAGGGTCTGTGGTAACTAGCTTTAATCAGTGATTATACTGATGAAAAAAATAAAAGCAGGAGAGAAAGACTAGTTTCTTCATTTAGTGAAATTAAAAAAAAAATAAATTCAAAACTCCCTTTGGGCTCTAAATCTTATTTACAGAACTAAATCATGTCATTAAAGTAATATTAAGTAGAACAAAAACGTCACAGCCTAATTGGAGCCCTTTCTTTTAGAGTCAAGAGTTACAGTATGACTACAACACATATATAAACCCAAAAATCTGAAAAAAAACCAAACCAAAACAACAAAAAAACCAAACCAAAATAAAACATCTAGTTTTTACATTACAATGTCAATACACGCTGGGGGAGAAAAAATAAAAATCAGAAAATACTAAACAAATCCCACTATGCAATTTTGAGATTAACAGAGAAAATGGCTTATTTTATTAAAAACAGTATAACCATTCATTTAAACTGAATGACTAGAGACACTTGGCCTAATTTTCCAAAGGCACTGAGCATCCAAAGCTTCCATGGTCCACAGGGACCTGCAGGTGCTCAGTGCCTCTAAAAAAAACAACAAAAATCAGGCAAATTGTCTTTAAAAACAAAACATTGTAAGATTCAGTTAACAAGTATCACAGTATATTAAACACTATACTGTTAAAGGCTGGTGGGATTTAAAAGTTCCTTTTTACAGCTTTTGTAAGCATACAATGTTACTAAAAATGACTTACTAGGATAGAGAAGCTAAACAGACATAGGAATGTTCCTGAACAGAGTTTTAAATTATGCATTGCGATCCAAGCGGACATCAATTTCTCTGCCACTGATTTTTATGCCGTTCATTATCCTACAGGCCTTTTCAGCAGATTCTGGTGAGTCAAATCTCACTGTTCCACAGCCCTTTGATTTTCCATTCTCCATTTTTATTTCTGCAAACATTACATGACCTGAATAAATAAGTTAAACAGCAGTTACTTCCAGTCTTCAGTGCACTAAGAAAGAACTCATCAGAAGTGATAAAAATGCATTTTTAAATATGAACAAGGAAGACATATGAAATTAGCACTTTCAGACTGATGGTATATTCACTCATTCAGGGAAGCTGACACAGGTCAAAACATCACTGAAGAACAGAAATTAAGACCCACTGTTTTAAATCTTTCATTCGTGCTAGCAGGAGGTGAAGCCTGCCTGTATTTGAACTCAAGTTTGAAACTAAGTGTCCTATAAGGCTAAGGGAAAGTTAACTGAATTACAGTTCAGTGCAGTCCACCACATTCATCACAGCAACGTATCAAGCAATCAAAACAGTCAAGCAATTTAGTAAAGAAGCTGCAGAGCAAAATTAGAACCTTCAAAACAGTAACATTACCAGTACAGGAGTGGTGGAGAAGTAACATGCACTATTCAGTTCCTGTAGTGTTTTCTGGAGGTTGGACACTCAACTCATGAGGCAGTATTTTTAGACAGATGTGTTGGTACCTCACACTGTTCAATGCCTGGAGCTAATGAGATTTTGCTTATGGCACGTTGTAGCACACCACTTCAGAGCCCCTAAATGCCACGAGGAAAAAGAAACTTCTTCCTAAAATACTTTAATTTTTATTTTTAAATATAATGTAATAGAAGACTGGCCTTTCACTGAAAGAAATGGAACATATGGAGCCACAGTCTTTAGAATTCCTTACAATACTAGTGTGAATACAATCTGCTGCTTACATTTGTACTTCTAATTCTTAAAAACAATTCAACTGAATTACTATATCTGTTAGTTGCAGAGGAGATAATGAAAAAATAAATTCTGAACTATTGTTCAGTATTGTTGCCCAAGCAGCTAAGACTTAAAAAAAAAGGCAGACCTTGTTTTGCTATATCCTCCAACTCCAAAAAAACCAAACATGCACACCTGAAAATTTTTCTCAAACCGCAAGTTCTAATTTATGTCAAATCTGCAATGAGGTGTACAAAGACTGTGTTAGGTACCACTAGCACATTTCAAATTATTTGTCTTTTCTGCCTCTCGAAAATAAGAAAAGCCATCCTGTAATTCTGTTAAAGCTTTTCACTCGGAAAGCATGTTTTCAAAATAAAACAATTGTATCTCTGCACCCAAGCTTCATTTTCTCATTCACATCAGTGAAAAGACAACTTTTCTGAATTAGATAAGAATTATCGGATATTTGCAGCAATCGTTTAACTTTTAGAAAAAGGGCCTTTATTTCTTAACAAAGCCTGCATATATGCTAATCACAATCGCTTGCCTGCATAAAAAATAATCTGCCACTTGAATGAAATTACTAACTCTGATCTGATGCTGGACCATTTCTAGAAGTAATGCATAACCTGGACAGGCCCAGGGCCCTGCATGCATTTGTCTCAAATTAAATGCTACATTACATACTCTGTGTTGGCCAGAGGATACATGATACCTGCTTCAAAAAATAAAAAGCTCAAAGAGTAATTTTATTAATGGAATGGGTTAAAGTTTATAATAGATGAGTACTCAGAGCCAACACAGCTCATAGTGTACCTTAGTCTCGTGTATTTTGTCGTGCCTAAAAATTATTTCTAGAACTCAGGAAAGCTGGGGAAAGTAAGAAAGATTAGGCTAGTCAGACTCTTCTTCAGGATAAGGCAACAACCTTGTCTTCCTGTCATTATCTAACAAGCACAATATCAAATATTAAGTCGATGGAGCTCAGCAAGGATAAGACTCATATACATACCGCACTGACTGAACTTCTCCTTTAACTTCTGCCAGGTCAAGTCAAAAGGAAGCTGGAATAAAGAGGCATTATTAATAACAAAATACTACAAAGAGAAAAACAACATGTAATCAAACATGCATGCAAAATAAGCTCACTGTTTCTATGTATTAAATGCTTACATTTCTCACAAATATCTGGTTGCCTTTAGAGCCTAATCTCTCTCTCATGCCACCTCCCATCGGGCCAGGCACAAATCCTCGATCGATATCGATGTTCCTGTCCAGGCCTCCACCCATTGCTGGTCCCATTCGATCAAAACCAGAACTCATCCGATCCATCCCCATTCCCATTCCTCCAGCCATACTGTTCATACCACCCATTCCACCACCTACAGGAAAGAAAGAAAATGAGGATATAATAAAAATCTCTTTTTAGTTATTAATGCACAAGTATTTTGTGAAAAAGAAAGAAATCTTGTTTCAGGAGGAAAATAATAAAACTGCTGTAATATAAAATGTAACTTCTCACATGCAGAGTGATTTACCTGGTAGCATGGCTAATATTTGGGGGCAAAGTATAAGAAGATACAAAGTGTCAGTTCTACAATAAAAGTAAAAAACAAACTGCATCAAGCTATTAGTCACACCATCTAATGTAGGGTAGTGTTGAACATAAGAATTAAGATTTAAATACAGTCCAATTTAATTAATAAAAACCCTGTACCAAAAAGAGATCAAGTAAGTAACTGTGGAAATGTGAAGACACAAATAATTTGACTGTATATTATTTATTTTCTTTCCTGCATTCACGTTCAGCTTTACTTAATGCAACCATACCCACACTTGATGACACAATCTTCTAGAGAAAGCATGTTTTGCAGAGAACAATGTTACTGCAAACATCTGAACAGCATGGACTTACTTTCCTATGACACAGAAATTGTATTACTGTATTTTATATAAAGACTAAGATCAATGGCATTTGAATATGCTATTATAATCTTTCTGGATTCATAATTAAAAATTAGCGCAAAGCAAAACTACCAACATCATTCATAAGGGACCTTCTCTTTAAGCCTTATGCCTCCCAAGACTGACACTAGAAAGATTTTAGTTTCTCATCTGCTCTAGCCTGACAAACTCGGACATTTCCTACAATACAAACTCAGTATTAGAGCTTTGCACAAAATTAAACTGAGTGATAATCTGAAATTCAATGCCAATTTTTTTTATTTCATTGATGACAGTTTACTGAAGTTCAGCTTCATGAAGTTCACACAAATAACTGTGCCTATTTGTCTTTTTTTCTGGAACACAAATTTACTTGAATCACTTCTCTCTCCAAACTAGAAGTTAAAACCATTTCAAAATTTAGGAAGGACTGTATTAGCAAGTTTTCCTCTGAACTTTTATCTTGACTAAACAGCTTTGAAAACTATTAGCCTTAACAGTCACATGCAACAGAATCCTGCTTCTTCCAATAGTGGCAAGATACTAGAAAGAAATGCTCTGATACATTACACATACGCCATATAATTACACTGCTTATGCATTTACATTCTATTGAAACAAGATAACCTACTCATTCCAGATCTTACTGGGCCCATGCTAGGTGCTCCCATTCCTCCTGCAAAAACACCAATCATTGCACCACCTGAACAAAAAAAAACCAAGAAAGTGCATACACTGAAACCACCAGGTAGTGACAACAAAGCACACAATGCTGAAGTACACTGATCTCAATTTGGCTTTTCTTTTTTCCCCTCCAGAACACTTTAACCTGTGCCTTTATTATTCAGACTAAATAGCAGACATCTAATACGTAACATTAGTTCCTTCTTCTCTGTTACGAGATGTAAGGCACTCTGATTTCTTTCTACCTTTTCCCCCCTCTGACAGTCTGCCCACAGACAAACATTAAAACTAAATAAGCCATTTCCCACCTTGGAAAGAACAGCCTCAAAACTGAAGTTCATCTTATTTGAATGTCATAGTACAGAAATCCCCTACTTCTTCACATTTTTAAGAAACCAATGCAAAAGCTATGACCAGTTCTCTCAATGTCTTTTTTTACTGCATATGAAGAGTGAATTGATGGAATTTGGTGGGAAAAGGGAAGAAAGAGAATCAATACTTAATAAAAGCTCTTTGGCAGAACCATGGAATCTCCAGAATGATAATTACATATATTGTTATTAAATTTTACAGATGGAAAAAAAACCCAAATGCCCTTTAGCTTCCCCCCTAAAAAATAGCTGGAACAAACACTTGGATCACATCCTTATTGCAATGATTGGAAGAGAGGGAACAGAAGAAGGTGACTAAATGAAACCAGGTCTCTTCCTCCTCTAATAAAACTCTTCCAGGACTACATTGTAATTTGCCACAGGAAATTTAACAGTTACCATACCCATCCTTCCAAAAGAATCTCCAAAACCACGGTTCAGTGCCATGTCACCACGACCAAAATCTCTGTCCATGTTTCCTCCCATTCCACCACGGAACATTTCTATAGAGAACAAAAAGCAGAAATACTCTGTTATATACACCTAAGCTGATGTTCACATGATACTTGTTTCACAGCTGTTTGTTTAAATAGAAGTGGGTTTAAGGCACAAGTTAAAGGCACCTATGAAATACTTAACTCTCCATGCCACTGACTGTATTTCCTTTTAACTCATTTACATCACACAGCCCTAAAGGAAGGGCTTTAAGAAGTAAGTACTAGCAAACTACCAAGTGTACCGGAACAGTGTTCACATACCTCCCATTCGGTTGACTCCAAATCCTCCCATATTAGGCATTCCTTCCATTCCACGAAACCCAGCAAGTCCTGTAAAATAAGGAAGTGTTTTCTATACAGTAGAAAAAAAATACTTAATGCAAAGAACTTGACTGCACGTACCGCCTCCCATTCTGTTCATCCCGCCAAATCCTGGGCCGTCGATTCCAATACCTTCCAACCAAAAAGACAAACACTGTTCAGAAGATATGTAACATCCTGATGCGTTTTTTAAAACCCAGAGACAGTTAACATCTCAAAAGCACACTACACCAAAGCTTGCTTTCTCAAGAGTATGTTATTCTTCCAAATACAGAAATGACAATTTTAAATGTACCTGCTGGACCCATGCTCCCCATTCCACCACCCATGCTCAGCTGTGTTGCACTGATGGGCTGTCCACCCGGTCCAAGTCCCATACCAATGCCACCAAGACCACCTTGAAAACAAAAACAAGTATCACCAGAAGAAAGACTTTCTCCTGTACCATAAAGAGAACACAGAAAGCAAAAATCTACTGAACTGTTTCAAGATTCTAAATAAACATATATTAAGTGCAAGGAGTAGAAAATAAAGTGTGCACTCACGAGGTAATTGTGAAGTTTTGCTGTCTGCACCACGGAAATCTTCATGGGGAACTGATTTGTCATCCTGATAAAAAAAACAACAAACAGGGATGTTACACTATTATCCTTTCCATGTTTTGGCAGAGACATATAAGGTAGGAAGAAATGTAAGCAACTTACCATTTTTACATGCATGGGTCTGTCAAACAAGAACTGTCCATTGAACATAGCTTAAGAAATGCAAATCAAGGAATCTTAACTATGGAAGACCATTTAATTATTTCAGAAAAATTACTGCAATAACTTATTTCAGTACCATTTTTAGGAGTCTTATCTTTCCTTATCTAATCTTTATAATGCCAATTCAAAGGCCAAAAGAGACTACCCAACCTGTTACATTTATAGAAGTTAGTTTCACATGTCACATTCCCACATATTTTAAATTTGTTCAACATGATCAGAATCACCTTTTTAGACTCTAGAAGTAAACTCAGTCACTATTAAAAATGTAATCTGCACAGTATTACACTCTAGTCCCTATATACTAGCTGCAAGGCAAATAAGCCCCATCTGTAAAACTAGGCTATCACAAGCCATTACAGGCTAATCCATTTTTCAATTATTTTTTCAAACCCAAGGATACATATTGCTTGAACAGCTTCAATTGCCTGTTCAAAGGTAACTGTCCCCATTCCTCGACTCTTGCCATCTTTATCTTCTTTGATGTCTGCACGTTTTACAGTTCCAGCAATGCTGAATACCTCCTTCAGTTTCTTCCAGCCAACTTTAAAGTCAAGCTTACACACAGAAATACATTAGTGATTTCAGTGCACATTTCTGTCCTGACATTACATTTGGAAGAGAATTTCTGCATTGTTTTAACTCTTCAGCTTCACAAAATGCTTGATATATGTAAACAGCCAGGATTTCATAATATACACACAATGCAACCAAGTCCCAAAAAAGTCAAAGCCACAATTTATACTACATACATGTATTTTACTTCAATCAACACAGTAACATTGAGAAATAGATGAGTTCTTGTCAAGAGAAGCTGTACTTCCACAAGTCCCCCAGCAGACATAATGGTGTATTGTTTAAGTAAAGAACTTGGGAAGTTCCAACAAATGTAAGATTAAGTTAGCCTAAAGTCCCTAGCAAGATAAACTGAAGGTTTTATTTCATGAAAGAATAAATATAATTCTAAATAGATAAAAAATGTGCAAGATATTTTTTCAAACCTAAGATGACTGCGCAATACTTAAAAGTGAATGTCAGCCTCAAGAGTTTATGACATCTTTCATGTCCAAAATCTGAATATATATCTAGCATTTTTAGTTGAATATGCTAATTATGAACTAATTTTCAATTTCTTCTTTATATTAAAACAAAAGTGTGCAGGAATAGAAGTTGTTTTACAAACATCAAATGTAACAGTTATAAAATACAGTTTGAAACTTACATTAGCAACAAAAATAGTGGACCCAAGCCTGCCTGCCTGCAAGTTACTGATAACCTCAGGAGGAATGTTTGGATTATTGAGAATAGAAGGTGGTAAATTCATTATTCCAGGTGCCACATCAGGCCCATGTCCTGCTGGAAACTGTCCTCCTCCACGCTGTAATGCCCTACGAGCATGTTCACCTTCAGGATCCTGAAACATGCGCAAAAATAAAGCCAACTTAATTATCAACAAGAGGACTGGCAACAAAAAAAGCCATTATTTGAAATTCTACACAAACCCATGAAAATTATCAACTAATATCCTTGTCCATGTCAGAGGGATCAAGAACTGAATTAGCATGGAGACCTAATTCCCTCACCTCTAGAGGTGGGTCCTTTCAGATGAGGGTTGAGGCATATTGGCAAAGCACTTGTGGAGGAAGCGTGCACTGCCACTTCACATGCTGTACCTAGCCTATGGACAAGTAGAAAAGATTTCAATCTAAAGGACTGTCAGTCTAGCACCTTCTTCCAAGAACTGAATTAATTTAATTAGGCTTTTTAGTTATTTATTAATACCATTATTAAGGTTGTAACAGGACAAAAAGAACTGCAGTAGATACTATCATATACTACAACACTACAATAGGAATGCTTGCATTCATTTCACTTTCCAGTCAGCAGAAGTTCTCTACTTCCAGCCTCATTTTTGCATATATGTAGTAGTCTGATACTCAGCTTGTTATGCATCATGTTTTTAAGTACTGTAAACATAGAACATTTAGGTTGGAAAAGACCTGATTACACTAAAGGAAGAATATGAATTTAAAATTGGTTTAAAGAAAAAAAGTATTAGATAATTACAACCTTAGGACACAGTTTTTTGTTAGTCCACGTGCCACAGTAACAAGACCTTCTGCAAGCCAACTGGCACAACAGGCCAAAACCCATTAAACTAGAAATTACACAGCTAATGCTCAAAACACTGTATTGTCATCTCAGTAGTTACAGGATCTTTGCTATTTCAAATTAAAAACAGCAGCAATAATCATACCTCTTTAATATTCAGCGGTCTTCCACTAAGATCATATTTGTTCATAGTTTCTAATGCTTTCTTAACAAATTCTTCATCTTTGAATTCAACCACACTTAGGAGGAATAAAACATTTAGAGTATTAAAATAAGGTTTAAAATGTTACAAGTCAACAGAATGTTTGGATAGTAGTGTGTTTCTACACACATAGCAAAAGAAACTTACCCACAGCCCTACATCCATCATGATTTGTCATCATATGTAAAGAGAACAAAAGAAAAAAAGTCAGTCAGCACATATGATAGAACATTCAAGATTCCAGTTAAAGATCCCAGCTCACTGTTAAATAACTATCCAAGTTATTTCCAGCTTCAAAATCCTTAACACACATTCTTTACTGGTAGCCAATCTGAATTTACCCTACTTTTACAACATACATACCTTTCAAAAGCAGGATAATACATTATATTTTATTCTCTTTGAGCCAAACCAGAATTGGAAAAATGCCACACAGATCTATGTAAAGACAACTGGGGGAGAGGAGGTGAGGGGAAAGGGTGGAAAGAAAAAAACCCTCAAAAACGCAACCAAAAACCAATCAAGACACTCATTGTGTCATTAAAAGCTGCCCATTGACTACAAAATTCAAATCTACCTACAACAAATATACCAGTACAATGACCAAGGAGTCTGCATGCCTCTCCAGTATTACTAGCATAATTAAGAAATTACCTTGTAAGAAAGGAACCTTATTGACTGCACCAGAATCCTTCTAATAAAGCAAAGAGTTCAGGATTGCTTTAAGTAAAGCAAAGCTGACAGCATGTTTTAGTTTTAACAAGCATTAGTCATTTACAACAATTGATACAACCTCAGTTAAAACTCAAACCTGCATTTCTCATGTTCTCACTGCAGGTTCAGAGCTACTATTGGCCAAACTTTTGACTGTTATTAAGGAAACAAAGGAGCTTTAACAATCTGCACTCTTAGCGCCTCATTGCTGGCACTCTGTTGGCTACCAACCATCTTCATCCAGTTTTAAGAAAGCAAATACATTAATCCAGTTTTTAGAGTACCAACCCTGCAAAGCTGTCCAATCAGGTACTTAAAACAATATATTCTTAGCTAACATTTTATACTCATTGGCCCCAAGAAGAAAATCCTATGCTAACAAATGTTAAATAAAATCAGTGGTTTATTGAACGTCCTTGATATCAAACAGATTTGTACCAAAACAAAGATGTTTGCTAAAAAGAAGAATTAAGTAAATGTCATTTGTTAACATTTACAGAAGTATTTTGTCCTTTAAAGCCAGCTAGTTTGAGTTGCATGAAAGTGTCAAACTACTTCTAATATGGAATCCTCAAGGCTACCTTAATGAAAATCAGTGTAAAAATGAAACTTACTTTCCCATAACTGGTACAGGTATTATACAAAATAAAACTGCTGAGGAACTTTTAAACCTCTAGCAGATTGTTGCCCACGGCACTTACCCTTGATTTTCCTTCAGCATCCTTAAACAGCTCCACGTATGTAACCTCACCAACTACATAAGACATACAAAGGGAAAATACCAAGAGACAATGCATTTAAACACCAGCATCTTTCTTTACTGTGCCCCTGTGCACAACTCTACAGAAAAGCACCTATTATTCACCAACAATCAAAACCAGACCAACATACCTCCTGTCAATGGCTATATAATTTAGCTAATTTTCAGAAATATGCAGCAGCCACATTCTCAAAAACTAAGAGCAAACAACTATATTTAACCTAATTCATACTACAAATCATATTTTGGCCAGTATGATATAGTTGGTGAACAAAGTCAGATATACAGTCCCTTAACCTAACAAAAAAACGTCAACGTTCACTGGAAAATTTTACATTTATCATCCTACTCACAACACCTGTTTTAAGGTGACTTTCTACCTGAATGTCTTCAATCATAAGTTTGCCTTCAGTAATAACCAAATTTACACATCAAATATTTCACAGCAAGCCACTCACTTTCTAAAATGGGAAGTTTCAGTAAATAAACAAATCGAATAATCACGTCACCTTACAACAGATAAACCAGCAGTTGCAGAAGGGAGGTTTTGGCATTTTTCACAGCCTAAAAGCCAAGTGTGCTTTGCATTACTTTTGAAGAATCTATTTTTTTCAAGGAAAACCCAGAACTAACTTTTTACAGAATTAATATATTAGCATTATCTTGCCCCAAACTTAAAAGTAAAACGCATGGGGTAGTAAGAGTACTCTATCAGAACTGCAACAATAGTAACAAGCTTTTAATAGGAATCTCCAAACAGTCATGGCAGTAGTGACAATGCAGACAAAGTTAATTCCACAGCCAGATTCCACCAAAGAAATACAAAACAACTTTTGAAAGAGGTCCTTTATTATTCATGTTAACACACTAAATGTGTTGCTTAAATACAATAGCCCTTAAAAGTGTATCTACAAAGACTACAACTAGACGAAACGCAATCTCTTTAAGAAGTCATGAGGTCATGCATATACTCTCTACTGTCACACTAGAATGGCAGAAGATTTGTAAGCACTTCATTTTCCCATCCTACTCTGCAATGCAATTGTCTCAGATGAAAGAGGGGGAAGGGAGATAGATGTACCAAGTAAAGGCCCAAAAAAACCAAACAAAAAAGTCAAATCAAATCTGTGTGGCTCAAAGGACATACACCATTGTATTTGTTCTTCCCCTTTCTATGTCAAGTGTATTATAAGGAATAAGTTACCTTTCTCTCTCATAAGATCTTTAATAGCTTGCCACTTCATGTCATAAGGGATGTTGCTAATAAACACTCTATTACGATTAATTGTCTTCTTCTCTCCAGTGCCTGCATTCTTCTCCTTTGAATAGGGGTGGAATCTATTCTTGTTTCCAAGAGAAGGAATTGCCTTTGGTTTTGCAATGTACTTCTCTTTCACAGGTGCTTTCTCTTCTTTTGCTGTCTCATCATTATCCCTACATTTAAAAAAAAATAAATTAGTCTTGTGTTGGATCATTAGACCATACCTCCTATAGATAAAGCTGCCTGCAGCCTATGCTGTTAGAACTCCCAGGATGTTAAATGCTGCTTTTCAAATTAGGAAAAAGAAATTAATCTTAAACAAAAAACATGTTATAATAGATTTATTCCCTACTGGAAGAAAAGAAACATCTTGCTACTTCAGTTACATTCCATTTCCATTATGTCTGTCAAGATTCAGCAAGATGGTGCTATGAAACTGCTACAAATACTAAAATATAGCGACTCAGCTGAAAAATAAGCTACAGCATCCATGCTTTGGTGCTTCACTACATTTCACATCTGACTTGGCTAAGTCACATGATATTCACCATGTAACTGAGAGCTGAAACAGTCTAACTTATGGAACAGCTTGGTATACTCCATTCACTGTAATAAAAACATATAAAAATCAATTCTAATAGGCTGTAAATCAAATTATGTTTTATTCACCACATAAATTATTTGTATTAGTGATTTGTGCCAGACTACTTTTAGATAAAAAATAAAACTGAATTAAGAACAAAAAACGCTCTTTCATTTCCATTGCTTAGCATTGCTAAAATTTGAAAACTTGTTTCATAGGTTTACTAAGAAATGCTCTGCATCTCAGACTAATTAAGTCACCAGGTATTATCCATTAGAAACAACAGCAAAATGGACTTACGTCCCTCAGTCTTTCAAGAATTTAGCACCAGCAGCTGCTCTCCTTTTAAAATCTTTGCTGGAAAATGGAGGAAAATTTGCTTCCTCTCTGAAAGCAGCTCACATCTCTTTAGCCCTCTTGATCCTGCTAGTACCACAAGGAGATTGAGGACCTAACAGAGAACCAAGGGGCCTGAATTGTTACTTTAAATAAGGTGAAACACTGAACTGAATCCAGCAATATAGCCACACAAATGTGAATCACTAAACAGATGCTACTGAGAGATATACACCCACAACCAGTTCCAATCTTACCACAGTTAATGAGAAACTTAAAAAGAACTTTTACACAAACTATTTTAAAACACCACTATTAGCCACTCAAATAAGAATTGCAAGGAAATATTCTACAGGACTGTCAAAAGTGATTGATTGTGAACCCTCCTCCTCGAATTACATCACTATCTTTACAAATTTCTCCCCACTTCCCAAGGCTTAGTTCTTATCTCATTTTGATGCTTTGGAAGGTTTCCAGCATAAAATTGGTCAAAACAGGCATTTCAGTATTACAACCACAATGTATGGCAAGATCACAAATTTTTACTAACTGAGTGTTGTCAGCTCTCTGCATAGTTACTAACAAAACAGTAAGGAGCTGGCAGTCCTGCGCTCAAGTGCACATGCAAGTAGCCTTTCATGAAGCTAAACATATTATCTGCTTAAGCCTGGGTACTTATCAGGGAGGAATAAATTAAAATATATCCATATTTCTCATGTAACTTCTCCCAAAACTTTGAAGTACTCATATGATATGAACTTCACAGTCCTTGTGTTTACAAGTGGATTAAATGAGGATTAGCATCTGAAAAATGTGCAGACACTCCTCTGGGCCAAGTATTCATAAAATTTAAAACATTCAAAGTCAACAACATGTTATCTGCTTCAAGCATCCTCCAGCTTCCCTCTGCATCATCCCTCCTCCACACCATCCTGTCTGTTGTGGCAATAGAATTCTTGTGTGGCTGCGTAATGAAGTGAAATGTGGGGAGCAACGCAAGGAACTGGAGGGAGAGGTGTGAGAAGAGAAAAGTATCAGGTTTTCCCGTGAGATCAGTTCCTTCCAATCCAGTCCCATTTGCAAATGCAGAAGTCCTGCTCAATGAGACCTCTAGTAAAACCTGAGTTCTTCCTTAAATTTTAGGATTAGAGCAAGGGATTCCCTTTAGCCTTTTAAGCTCTTTCCTGCTTAAAGGATTATGAAACAGCCCCTGGGTGCTCAATGTAGTGCACAGGAAGAGTCAGGTCTCCAAATATGGAATCCACCAGCTCTGCAAGACCTGGCTGTCCACACCAGTAGAGAGCACAGAGAATAGGAGTCTGGCATAAACTCTTGAATCTGGGAAACAAGACAACAGTTCAGATATTCTGGGGATCCCAGCCACTCTCCTGAAAACAGAAGATTAATTTAAAAAAAACCACAATCTTTGCAAAACTCAACTGCCAAAACCAATGGGCCAGTGACCAAGCTGGAGGCAGAGATCTTTCTGTGGATATAACTCTCAGCTTCCTTCTTGAATATTAAAAACAATCTCAATCAAATAATACAATGAAAGCAATGTCATGTTAGTCACCTATACATCACAGAAAAGATAGTCTAAGAACAAAGAACTGGCATTTTCTTAGGGGAAAAATACCAGTAATTTCTACTCTTTACCTTTTGCTTGAATTAATAATTGTACACATTTAACTAATATTTGCTTGTAATATCACTAGATTTCTAGAGTTGAAAAGCAAAAATGTCTACATTCATTTCATTTAAAACCCCACACCCTCCCTGTTAAAAAAAGCAATCTTTACCTTTTGAAAAATAATGCCTTTGAACTTCTATAAAGTTTTGGAAACAAAAGACAAGGTTTCCATACATAAATACAAAACTAGAAGCCTAGAAAGTAGTAAGCACAAGCTTAATCAACATAAAAGTCTCAAAAGCTCATTTTTTTACAAAATAAAACTTCTCCTCTGCTCACAAGTGTCCAAGCAAATAATATCAGCAGAGACAGAAATGTAAAAGGTCCACAACTTGTGATTCTGAAGCACACAGAACAGTTTAACTTTGTTGTATTAGGCAGATGTATGTTATATATATTGTATATATTGTATGTTAGATATATTATATGTTCAGTGTAATAAACTTAAGGAAGTGCACAAGTTGAGACCAGGATTCCTCTCCAATTCAATCTGCATGCTAAGCAAACCTGGGTACTGGAATACTTTTGATTTTAAGTAGTATGTTTCACCTGCACACTGACAGCTTTATCATTTGTACACACGTTGTGAGGAAGACTGAAAACCCTATTCAAAAGAGTAAGATTTGAAACTCTGTTACCAAGAACAATGCATTATTTTCAAATATAAATTTGTGATTTCCAACACTCAGAACTACTCGGATTTTTCCTTTGCTTCTGATTAGTTTTGGAAAAGAACACTGTTGACAAAAGGAGGTATACAGAGAAATTAAGTCATTATTTTAACAGCAGCAATGCCAAAAGGCAATAAAATGCTTTATGCCTCAAAGGTGCAAAAGGGTCACAATCTTCCTGCAAAAATTTAATGGCAGCATGTGCAGTTTGGAAGCCCAGGGCAAAGCTTGGGAAAAAAAAACAAACGAAAAAACAACAGCTGTTTTATGGTAATGTGAGATTTATAACTTGTAAACTACTTGAATTCCACAGGTAGTCAAGTAAAGGCATGAAGTATGCCTTTCTAACTTCAGCTTCATATTCAACTTGATCCCGTGTGCAGTTATCAGACTTGGCCTGCTTAGAACACATCAAAACTTCACAGGTCTCAACGGTTTTGACCTACCACAACAGTCAGTCCACTATAAATGTACTGTCACTCGGAGATGAATGACATTAGAAGCGATATTGAAATCCAAATGATACAAGGCCAAAATCTAGTTCACATAAAGAATGATGACCCTTGAAGCCTGACATCAAGAACAACCAAATCCGTAAAAGCTTATTCACAGTACTGTTCTAGAGAGGTGGTTCTTCTGACTCCCTTACACTATGCTCCCTTTAGATCTGATATAAAAGGCACAGTTTATATGTTACTATTCACAAGAAAAGTTTGTGCACGTATGTGGGGTGCTTGGTTTTAAAATGTAAATCACTGTAGAGCTGTCTTACAATTAATTATCATGTAAACAAACACTGCTTCAACGGCTTTACAAAACATACCATTACGGTTACTCATGGAAACGTAAACAAAAGCGACCCAGAACACTTCTAGTAACGGATCCTGTCAGCACTGGCCTGACCAGAGCCCGTTACAGCAGCCGGGAGGCTGGTCCCAGCGAGGCGGCCGGAGCTCAGGCTTCACACCAACACCTGCGGCCCCGCCGCGGCCGGATCACCGCGAAGCCTCGCCCTCCCCCACCCGCCCAGCGCGCCCGGCA
>NW_009952711.1:7975695-7981048 GCF_000747805.2 Chaetura pelagica
GCCGCGGCCCCCCGCAACTCTCGCGAGAACGGGGCTTGCGGCGGGAGGCGGTGCGGGGAGGCTTGGCGGGTTGCCGGGGCGGGTTGCCATGGCGACGGCGGGGCCGTGGCCGCCCGGGAGCTCTGAACCTCCGGCACGAAGATCCCCACGTGGATGAGGAAATGAGGGCTCCTGTGGACCCCAGTTACCCCTTAGCCTGTGCTGAGACAGCTCACAGACCAAACAGGACAGCTCTTACCCCCAGCTCGCCTGGGGGTGCTGGGACACCTGGTCTTGGCTGAAAAGCTCTCACCTTGCACTGAAATACCACTCCAACCACAGACATTTATAAACATACAAAGCTAACGGGCAGGCTAAGGGGCAAGTTCAATTATAGTTAGAGCACTGGAAGAACTTCTGCATGGACATTTGTTTGATTTTAAATATAGGTACAAATTAAACATGAATAGTGATCACTCTGCCATACATTTTCAAACGTGCACAGGTCCGTGCCACACACCACGAGGCATTTTGCATTCTCTGTCACTCTCCCTGGAAGATGTTAGTTTACTTACAAGGTAGAATCTGTAACACATTCCTCTCATCTTCCCTTGGCTTCTCCAATCCAATTTTTTCTTTATCACTTGGGGGAAAAAATAAGTTTTAAGTAATATTTTCTAAAGAAAAAAAAATAATTCTATCATGTGGACAAGTTTAATATCTCACTAACCACAAGTACTAAAGGAGTCACCAAATGTTATGTCAACATCTATTACATAAGAAAATCCATTCAGCCCTCTATGGTGAACTTAGATTTATGGCTTCTGGCTGCTGACCCACAGGAATCCATGCACTTCTTTTAAGAAAACCATAACTGAAGGCTAAGGAAAGGTGAGCAGTACAGAGGCTCTGCACCTCTGTTGGAGTGTGTTTCTGGCAAGAGGCAGTTAAGAACTGGTGACCTGTACAAGTGTGGGGTTTGGAAGTAAACTCCTTATGAGCTGCTGGGACTCTCTTTTCCATCTGCCCTCATGACTGTCACACCAGATGTTGGTGACACCTGAGATTGCAGAGAAAGCTCAAAGATACTATGAAACACCCTAATAACCCACATCCCCGATGAAGACAGAAAGGCATGTCCAGAGGTCTAAAAAGAGGTATAATTATTTCTGTTCACACATTAACCATAATTAGATAAACAAGTTGGTATTTGGGATAATGATATTCACGGAAATAGTTAATGTTTACTTTAAATCACTCTCATTACATTTTACAGCTCTCACTTCTGCAGGATAAAAGGAAGTAATTCCCATTCTCAGGTCACTAAACCCTGTTACCAGACCTCTGCTCAATTGTGCTTTGCACAAAGCATCTCAAGTGTTGGAGTCATATATTCCCTAACCCAATATTTAGGCACCAAGCAGCTGCCACTGAATTCCTATGCCCATAGATAGGAGCAACAGAAGAATTACTGATTTTCTTACACACGTTTTGCCTACTTACACTGAATAATCTGACAGGGGTGAGCTGGGATTTAAAAGTGATTCTTTTGTCTCCAAAACTGTGTTGAAAAAAAAAATAAGTTTTTCCCTAGGAAGATTTTGTCTAAAAATTATTGTAATAAAAAAATAAAAATCTACTTGGCACAGTAAGTGAAAAAAAGGAAAAAAACCAGTATCTTTCTACACTTGTATTCATGCTGAGAAAGCCTCCTTTGTTACAAACTGCTGATCTCTCCTGAGAATATTTTTACATTATCTTTTGACACACAGGCTTCCAGCATCTCTTCTGCCTCTGCTCCTGTCCTTACAGGAGGCAGACAGGGCCTCTGAGGAATGCTCCTGTTAGAAGGGATCCCTCGTTTAATACAAAACTGTTCAAAGTGTTCATGATCTGCTGTCCTAACAAAATTACTTTTGTTGTCCCCTAACGTATATGCAACTCTAAAGAAACTACTCAAGGAAGTCTCTTGTAGAAGTAGTAGTTATAGAATTAAAATAGTTACATGTGTTCTAAGTATCAGCCTTCTTTTCAAGACAGTAACTCTCCAGTAAATTCACGTCTCAAGTCCACACTGCCAAGTCATTGCCCTCAGCTTGCTAATGACCAAATATGTATCACCACCCTTTCAGAAAGTATGATTTTAATTGGTCTTCACTTTATCCCAGTATGGGTTTCAATTTTGTTTTCAGTTAAGTCATGGTGAAAAGCAGTCCATCAACACTTTCATCAGGTGACACTTGTGAAAAAGTTCCGTCTTTCTGAAAGTCATTTTTTATGGAACTTGAGAGAATGGGACTTCTGAGCCTCATATGTTCCAAATCCATTGACTTTTTTAAAAAATTTTTTTGTAAATTATTGTTTTCAGTCAGTCATTGTTCTCACTCATGTGATGCCTGCATGGCTAATGTGTGGCACATATATTTTTCTTGTTTTGTTTGCTATGGCACCCAAACACGCTAAGCATTGTCCAGATGGTGCAGATGCCTGGTACAGCCCTGAAACTGTGTGTTGAGGCTTTTGTTCTGCACCGTGCAGATTTATAACCAGAAAAGCTGCACTGCATCCTATGCCTGCAGCATAGGATCAGCCACACAGGAGACCTGCTCTGCTTGATCTGCATGGATTTAACCACCCTCTCCCCCACTGCAGGCTTTAAATCTCCCTAATTCTCATTATTTGCATTTTTTTTTTCCTGCTGTTATGCAACGCTTGACCACAGTTTAAGAGCCTAAAACTGAATGATGTATTTTTTGCCCCTAAAAGACTGCATAACACCAGACTTTTGGTAACACTTCTACTGGTCCCACTTTGCAAGAGATCACATTACCCTCTCTTCCCCAAATAAGTTACAAAACGAAAAAATAAGTTGACAACTTACTAGCATTTTGGTGTTTCCTTCCACAACACATGTGGTACCTAATGACAGGCTGAATGCCTCCATCATACCTACCACCTCCCCTTTTCACTGTGAGGCAGTAACACCTACCTCCTGCAGGGCTAAAGAGAACCAAGCCCACCTAAGGCCTTCGAAGTCCTTTGCCCTCTCCCTGTTGGCCAGGGGCTTGCCCAAACCTCGAGGTGGAGGAGCTGGGGACACACCCGGGGATATTTGCCCTCCTCATGGGCCAACTCGCCTACCCCACTCACACCAGGTGGCACTGTTGGTGTTCACTGCATACACGCAATTCTCTCACCTTCCTCAGCACTAACACTGATGTGTGCTGGACTTGAGAGCTCTGATTTTCAGCCTTCTTTTGTTCCTGAATCCCTAAACTTTTCTTATTTGAAGAGTGGGCCTATTAAGATATTTAACATGGGGAGACGGCTTTGTAGAATGTGGGCTTTTTGCCTTATTGCCAGCAGTCACCACCACAGACCCCCAGGACTGCAGACCACATGTATAAGCCACTGGTGAAGTCAGTACCAAGTAAAAGCATGGTGTTTAGACAAGCCCAAAGAGGGGGTAAGATTACAGAAAGAAACATGGGCACTAAGTATTGTGAATTAAATTACATAATTCTCACTTGCAACTCTGATCAATACATAACTTAATATAAGCCTTCTTCTTTCACTGTGCCCCTCTATTACTGCTTTTTTCTCTCCCATGTATTATTGCCTTCTGATGACGCACATTCTTATTAACTTGTTTAGACTTGTTTACATTTGCTTACAGGAGTTTCAACTTAACCTGTTTCTTCTGTGCACAGTATTCTTCATAGACTCTGCCTTTATCAGCCCGTTTTAAATTTCTGCCAAGTGAGAGTGTGAAAAACACTCAAAGAGCTGTTTAAAGATAAACTGAAAAGCAAGTTACAATGGAGTTATCCCTCAAAATAGGTAGATTTCCTGACACTCAAATGATCCTTAAACATAAAAAAAGTATGAACCAGCTAATTCATATCTCTTAAGAGTTCCCTATTGCCTTTTACTCATTGGCACCCACTTGTCTTTGAGAATGTTGCCCAACTTTAAATTAGGCCAGTTGAATTTGCAAGGTCAATGTACCAAATTACTAGGTTATTATAAAATCTCTATTTCTGTTCAAGGAATCTCCTTTGATGGCACACTTAACACTCCCTAAAATAAGTATCAAATCAATGGCATACATGATTTAAGTCAGGTGGAAGCAATAGTTATTGTTCTGTTGAACACAAAGAAAGTGGAACCTGTTAAAGAAATGGAAAACTAAGAGTAGTGAACACTCCATTTGTGCATCTCTCCACAACAGCCACTCATGCACTGCTGTCCAATTTGCAACTTCCAAGACTAACTTACAGTGAGGTTCTCCAAGTACAGCAATGCTCAACAATTCTCAGAAAAGCCTGGATTTATGTCACTGTCCCAAAACAGTTGTGCTGGGGTGGGGCCCACAGTGAAATTCTGAGCCCTTGTGTGTTTGCTTATCCCAAAATCCCAAACCATAGCAAGAGATGTTCATGGGGCCCTGAGTAAATTAAGGACTGGGCTAAAACAGAAAACTAGAGTTCCTTAGGAACAGAAGAGGCTCCTTACATACATTATCTGAACACACAATCTTATACTGTTTAAAACAATCTATTTTTTAAATCTTCATGGCTCTTTAAATATGAGAGCCACTTCAAAAATTAGCTTGACTTTTACCACATGACTGATGATGCAACATTAGAAGATCAAACTGACAACCATTAGCAAGTGCACAGTTAACCCTCAGTTTAACTATTCATTCTACTAGCAGGAAAAAACACTGCTTTGAGACTACCCAGTGCTTAGAATTAGAAGCCTGTTGCAGGCACACAAGGATCAGGCATTGAAATGGCAGGCAGTGCAAAACCCTTTTCCTGGCTCGTACTAGGAGGAAAAAGGTTTAATTTATCCTAGTGTTGCTGCACGTAGCAAGAAATGTGGAGTTTTTACATTATTTTCCACAGAACAAATTATGCTAGCAGTACTACAGGAGCTTTAAAAAAAATCTGATGCTGCATTCAGTGATGCTGCTGCTCATGATGCACTATGTTACAGCCCTGTTCACCAGCCCACGTGCAGCTCTGCAGGGCTGTGGTCACTCGGGTGGCATACAAGTGTGGAACTGCTATCATTTTAGCACAGATCTGCTGCTTATAAGTGCAGTGTACAGACCCAGATTTGGGAAAACAAATCCTCTTTACTTATCCACCTCCAACACCTGCTGTTGTGGCCGATGGAAACCTCTCACTATGCAGCCAGCACCAGCTCAACAGAGCTGATGTGAGGATAGAAGGCGAGGTCGAGGCTTCCACAGCAGCAGCCACATGCTCTCCCAGCACACGTTCTGTGCTTTAGCTGTTCTCTCAGCGAGCGGCCGGGCCGGCTGCCCCCGCGGGCTCCACAGGTCCCGTCCCGCGGGTCCCACGGC
>NW_009952711.1:7981540-8009998 GCF_000747805.2 Chaetura pelagica
GGCCGGGCGGGCGGCGGGGCTGACCTTGCGGCACCTCCCGGCGGGACGGAACAGCCCGTGGGGCGGGGGGCACGGCGAGGGGACATAACCTGCCCGGCCAGGGAAGCGAGGGAAGTGCGGGCTGTGCGTTCCATCCTGCAGCAACAATTGCTTTGCAGGTGCTCGGGCTCTGGCTGCCTCCATCCCCGGGGAAGCAGGCAACGCTTTTCCACGTTCACAAGTTAAGGATTATGCCAGTGAACGTTTTATTTCCCTGCCTCTCTGTGTTATCCAAAGCAAGACCACATCTATTAATTTACAGCTAATGCACAGAGTATTCATCTGTGAATTCTCATCCAATGGGGACTCCAGGCTTGTGTATTTACTAAGGATGAAGTCTCATTTCTGCAATTCATTCCTTGTTTGTAGGCTGGAAATGTCACAGCCTGGCTGCTGCTCCTTTGCAGGGGAATGCCATTGCTGTGGAGAAGCGTTGCCTGCACCCTGAGTTACTATGCTGCAAAAACACTGCATGTTTCTGGGGGGCTTTGCTATCCTTGCAGAACAGGTCACTATGCCTTCATTTGCTGGACATCCATGCCCTGGCCTTCCTACCCTACACCTCCCTGTATGTTATCTTAGAAACCTTACCCTGAAGAGACAGTCTCCTCCCCAGAAGTTGAGAGGATACAGGCATGCAGTGTGCACCTGGGCATGACAGGTTGGCTGTGTGGTCACACAGCAGGTTTTGCATCATGTCTGGCTCTGTGTTGTTAGCTCAGATAGATCAGACCCTTTGGAGAATTCCAAATTCATGCTGATTTATTTTCATTAGGTCTTCTCTATGCCTAATCCTTTCACCCTACCACCTCCTATGCCAAATTACTATTAATAGCATTCTTGGAGTACAGTTCAGTTTCTCAACCAGACAGTTAAGTGC
Organism: Chaetura pelagica; assembly: GCF_000747805.2. Lineage (NCBI taxonomy): Eukaryota > Metazoa > Chordata > Aves > Apodiformes > Apodidae > Chaetura > Chaetura pelagica. The sequence continues at coordinate 7,982,460 of NW_009952711.1, forward strand.
AAATGAGGTGCTTCTTAAACTCGCAGAGATGCCTGCTTGTGTCCCTAACCACACCAACACCACCTCTAGCCAGGTTTGCTGTCACTTAAATACAAGCCTGGGACTGAAGCTATTTGAAGTACCTTGAGAATGACCAGATAGATCCATGAACCAGCAACTAGGCTGCAGACATCCAAGGGAAGAACAGATGGCAACTGATTCCATCATTTTTGTTACACACTATCATTTATGAAGTGATTTTTTAGGCACCTGAGGCTCAATCATGCCAAGAGTATGAATACTTCCAGCCTGAGCAGATGTTAAAGGTACTCATTTCCAGCACTGAGCCATTACAATAAAACACCTTATGGAGGTTCTGTAAGGGAAGGACCAAAACCTGAAATACAAGAAAGATTATTGAGAAAGTCTTTATTTAACACTTACTGGCTACATTCTTCTCAATATCTCTGAAAACATGAGGGTAAAGACTAGGCATGAAAAAAGGGACACCCAATGCTCCAAGGATCTGGGATCTTCAATCTACATCTAATGTTAGCAGAGTTTGGCTAGTGATGCTGTAGGAATTATAAGAATTTAAACATCTTTCTTCCAGTTGCCTCACAATACTTCATGCCCATGGTGTTCCCCTTCACCCTCTGTAGGTGCAGCCAGCACCCCCAGCTTATACCTCCATTCTCCTTACCTCAGTGCTCTATGTGCTAAGCTATTTTCCACATTCCTATTTTCTCTAGGACTCCAATTGTTTCTTCTGGCCTCAAAAGGGTCTCCAAGAGCCTTTCATTTTACAATAGGATGTTAAGGAGCCGTTTTCTATGTCACTGGTGTGTATACAGGCAATGAATCAAAACATGATTAGAGTCTTGACCTATAAAAAAAAAGTCAAGAGAGATCAGTCTGAGGCCAGCCCCTACGAAATGGCTGCAGATTCTAACTGATATAATGCCTGTCCCCATCACACTGCCCTAAAGGTTATCTTCAAGGATTTTTGGATCCAGGCCATATTAGTAATCACAGTCTTCTGACTCATAACTTGACACATACACTGCAGCAAATGAAAGGGTATCTGACTAAGTGGGAGAGGACATGTAACCTGTATGCAGCATTAAAATGTGAAAATAATAAAAAGGCACTCAAGGTCAGACTTGGTACCACAGTTTTGGGGATACATAATTAGAGCAGAATGTTCTGTGGACTTTTAGGCTTCAATTACAATTTCTGAAATTCAAGGTAAGGAAGAGAAGAACACAAAGCTGCATATTAGTTTCCCAGAACTAATTTCCCCCCAAACAAAATACCCACTGTTACATTATGCAGTTGTTTCAAACTCTTGCCAAATAAGTCCAAGATAGCCATTTCTAACCACTCCATGTTTCAGTGTCAGTCAGGCTTTGCACAGACATCTGATCCATAACATCTCCTGACAATGTACAAACAAATCCCACTAATTCAGTGTGTAACCTGCAAAATCAGTAAGACTGGAATTCATAGTCTTGGACTATGACTCTATGGTGAAGAAACGTCATCTCAAACACATATTTTTCTGGACTCGTCCCAAATGCAGGGCCCTCCATAACCAGCTTATCCCTAAGATTTCTCTCCACGTCTTTCAAGATAGAAATCAGGGGGTTTGGTCTGACTCTCCCAGGTAGTGTCTACGTGTCACTTCCCCTCATAAGCCTTTAATATAATTTTTACAACCCAGTGTGCTAGGACTTTTGGAAAGTTGGTGGTTTTTTTTTCCTTGACTGGCTCTTGTTCAAATCAATGGATTTGTGACATAAATTTGTGATACTGAACTTTCAATGATTTCTTTTTTCCTACACAACATCAAACCTAATAGAAAAATTGGAAGCATGCCCAATGAAAATCCATACAGTAGGTGGGCTTTATCAATGATATTTTCAGAAAATAGATTGTTGTTGACATTACTTTTAATTCCCACCAGCTCCATCTGGATCTCTTTTCTAATTTAACAGGAATTAAAGCAGCATGACCCAAAGAGCAGAATAACTTTCAAAACAAGGGAAGATCTCATACACATCTCTATAGAATGAACAGAACCTTGGTTGTTACTCTCTGGCAAATGTGTAAAGACTGCAATAGGAAACCATATTATTTAATACCTATTGTGTTGAGGGTTATTGCAAAAAGAAGATTTGTGCCTTTTCTTTTTAATCCTTTAAAAAAAATTTTACATTCTCTAGGATCATATTCATCAATCTCACTAATTCTGTAGCAAGAAAGGAGACATCAAACAAGATACAATTTTCTCAATTTCCGTCTTCTCATAAATACCAAATCTTATTTTTACTTCTAGCACTGTTATTAGTTGCAGGCTGACTGGGGACGCGGCCACTTTCAGCCCTGACTGCAGCACAGGCTAGAGATGCTGGAGCGCCCTTTAAAATGACAAGCAGCACAGGTACCTGAAGCAGTGTAGCCATGGCAGCACAGAGCTCCGACTGGCCTAATTACTCTGCCAAGAAAGAAATGGATCCTGGGAATTCCCTGGGGAGAAAGACGGTTGAATTGTAACAAAGAGAGTTTTCCCCTGAGGTGTGTTAGTTAAATAGGTGTTAACAAGAGCCAAAAAACCTCAAGCTCCAGCCTTAGAATAAAAATGCCTTTGTCCTTTGGGACTTGTGATGTCCCAGTCCTTCCAGTTCTCCTGCTGTCTGTAGAGACAAAAGAAATAGGTGATTTCAATATCTGATGGAAAACCTAAAATAAAGCAAAAAAAGTCCCACCCCCAACTGAAATCTATACATAAGATCTTCTTAAAAAGACAAAAATAAAAGTCTCTCCTGGCTGGAAACTGTCTTTTATGGTGGCAATGGAGGGGTGGAGATGCTCCAGCATCCTGCTTTCATAGGACACACCTCAAGATCAGTCCCCTGAGCTCCATAAGGAGCATGTTCAGACCTGGTGTTTACAATGTCTGTAAAAATGGCAGGATATGTATATATGTAATGGGGAAAACCAAGGAGAAGAAATAAATGAGAGCAAGGTTTAGAGTAGAGGAATGTAATTGTCTTATCTCTTCCCTCACCAATCTTTCCTCATACACGAGTGGACACGTACAGAGGAAGGTGATGGGGAAGTTAAACCAATATGTTTACTTTCTTACAAGCTCAAAATGCACACAGCACTTTTCTGAAAATAGAGCCCACTAAAATTCACTTCACTAAAATTGCATGGACAATTGTTATATTTTACAAGTTGGATCTATTTCTTTAGGTTTATAAGCTAAATTACATAAGCAGAATCCATGCTGTTTGGCTGAAATTCCCTTCAATGTCAATGCAAGTTAAACTAGTTTAAGGACTGAGCTGTAAAGCCATTTCAGAAACTTACCAGTTTCTCCAGGTGGAGGCCTTGGTGAGTATTGTCTAATCAGAATCAGCAGGTGGTGCCCAGGCTGGCAAAACAGTGTTTGGAACAGCCGTGTGCTGAAATTGCTCTGTTTTTAGGAGACAGAGAGAAAATGGTGAGTTTGCTGTCTCACAACAGAGGCCACTAAGTGGCTAGTGTGTAGAGACTAATAGCTGCAATTTTATCACATTAATTTAAATGTGAAAAAACAACAGGGCACTACTAAAATCCAAGCTAGTTTTCATTTCCAAGTGTTCATATGCTACAGCTCAGATACACACACATCATTTAGACCTAACCAAACCGATTCTACTTTTCTATGCAGGCAAAGAAGCAACCAAGAAGAAAATCTCACAGAATCACCAGGATGTGATGCCCAATGATGAGTAGTAATTACTGCAGCAACACTTCAGCCAGCATGAGTGTTAATGAAATGTCTGCCTTCTCTCTGACTTTAGAACAAAAAACTGGCTTTGCCTTTGTGGGGATTTTGTGTATTTTCTTGGGACTTCTAATTATCAGATGCTTCAAAATCTTGCTAGACCCCTACAGTAGTATGCCTTCTTCTACATGGGAAGATGAAGTTGAGGGGCTGGATAAAGGAACATTTGAATATGCTCTTGCATGAAAACTCAGAATATTCCGCCTTAAATTTGATGTTGATTTCATTTTGGAAACCAACTGTTGTTACATTTGTTATACGTACCTGCATTTTGGAGATACATTGGTGGCATCCATTTTGGTAAATAAATATCTGTTGCAAACTCAAAAGGCACTTCATGTTGCTTATGTTTGAGGAAACAGTGGAATGGTAGATAAGAAATTATTAACAGCAAATAAATGCTACAATAAACAATTCGCTAGAAAATTATCATGGCCAAAAAGTATTTTCAGAATCAGATTATATTTGCTGCTCCTTCAAAGGATCTCACCTCTACGGTGTCTCACGACAGACTGGGGAGAAAGGTGAAGGACAAAAGACAGGTTCATGAATGATGAATGCTTAAGTGATAGCTGCCCTCATCCTCACCTGACCCAATTTTCTGAAGCTCAGAGACTGTGCCTGTCTACTAAGAATACAAATTGGAAGACAAACAGTTGTGGCTGAGAGGAGGTGCTTGTAAGAGGTGTATGTCTATCTTGCTTAGATGAGAGGAACAACGATTGGTCCACACACTATCATTAATAAGGAACTAATGGGGAAGCTGAAGATCACATCAATTACTAACTCACCTCTCACCTTCCAAGAAGAGCAGGTGCTGTTCTACTGACTGTTTTTAAGGAAAGTGGGTTTTGCTTCTCCTGGGTGAAACTTGATGTGGTCCTCTGAAAACAGTGTGTAGTTCACACTCATATGGGAGTATTTTTTTAATAGGTCTCACTTCACCTACACTACAGCAACAGTAGGTCAAACAGAATTAGTAGAGGGGAAGCAAACATTATTAAGGAAATGTTGATTCTATAAACATTAAGCAATACAAAATACGTTACCTGCTCAGAACTCCAGTCTGAACCAATACTAGAACAGCTCCAGTCCACCAGCATCTCCCATATGTTGTTAAAAATTTTTGGTGAAAAAGTAGATGTTAAGTAGCCAATCCTACAGTGACAGAATTGGTCAAGGCATGCTGATTTTTTACTCCACTTGGTTATGGAAGATGATTCAGTTCAAACTCTCTGCTTAACAGCTCCCAGCAGTAATTACACTAGCTTGGCAAGGCCAAAGCAGTCATGCTACATATACATTTGTATCCATCCCCTAAAAAGGACGGGGTCCAGAGCTGACTGGAGATTTCTGTACCCTCCAGCCCCTCTCCACAGCTGGATCTTCTGTTTGTGCTCCTACACCTGTGCACGGTATATCTTTGGGCCTGTCAGGCTGAAGAACTGGTCATAGGAGACCCTATCAAGGCAGAAACATTAACAGTGAAAGCAGGGACTCAAATCTATGTGTTCAAGGTCACCCTCATATCCATAGCTGTTTAGCAAGTGTGACAGGACTTGACAGAAATTCAATTCCATTTTTAAGAAGGCTGGCATCTGAATTTTAAGCACTGACACTTTTGCTAAACAGCTCTGCTTGCAACAAGGAGCAAAGACAAGGAGATCAGTTACAGTAGTTGGTTTCTTCTGCATGTATTCTGAAAAATACATATTGTCCCTTTTGTCCTATATACTAGGCAGAGGCAGCCAGTGGAACAGCAGACTTCAAGTGCCATTTGGAACATGAAATACTTGGTTGTACAGGGAAGGACATGAATCTCCTGTCTGAAGAATATAAGAGAGAGACAACCAACACTTATCTACACTAGTCCATATGAATTATAAAACAAACAATTTTGTGAATGTAAGAGCTTTTAAACTGCTTCAGATTCTGCACAAGAGAAATTCAGTACATTGCATTTATCCCAGCTGATTTAACCACAAAATCAAAGGCAAATATCAGCACACTGATTCATGTGATCTGATATTGCTGTAGAGGATCATCCACTGCACCTAATCAGCACAGCTGAGCTCTGTGCTCTCAGGTTAGAGTGCTGAATGTACTTAAGTTATCTGGGTTAAATGTAGTTCAGTTATCTCTAAACTACACAGCAAACACAAACATTCCCAAAGAACCCCAATACTGTCTTACTACTTTGGTTCTTAAGCCAGTGTATTGCTGGAAGTAATTATCAAATCCCCTTGAGATGAAAAAACTTCATCATTTCCTGCCCACCCTTCTCTGCACCCCCAAAAGGTAAGGGAGTTGGCCTTCCCAGAAACAATATACAGAACATAATTTTTCAAATATTTTCCTTAAAATACACAGAGTAAAACTTTGAAAGAGCTCAGGAGCAAACAGTTCAAAAACGCACGTACAACACGGGAACCCACCAGTGCCTGATCCTGCTGACTTCACTGGGTTCTGTCCCACACACAACGTGCAGAGCAGGAGCCTGAACTCTCGTTATCTCCATTACTGAATATGCAGAACTGAAAAACAGAGGGATCAGGAGCTGTGCACAGAATCAGGCACAGCTGGGAAGGAAACAGAGATAACAGAAGTATTTTCAGGCCCCCTTGGAAATTTTGCAATACCATAAACCTGGTAATGGATAGGTACATTTGCTGGTTAACAGTTAACAAGCTTAGAATGCCTCTCTAAATCATCACCTGGAAATGTTTTTAAAGAGAGGGATTGGATGGTCTATTCAGGGTATTATGCAGAAGGAAAACCCGGCCAATAAGGCAGAGTCTGTAACGCCTCAAAGAGAGGGACGCACTAAATGCATGAATAAAAGAGGGAGATCATCCTTCCCTAAAAACACAGGATTGAATGGTAAGTTAAATTATCCTAACTAAGGTAAACTTGATTATTTATGCATAATTCTATAATATTAAACACAAAATTAATGGCAAATTACAGTTGAGAGACCTCTGGAAATACACTGAAAATCAAAGTATTCTTTTCAAGAGCAGCAGAAAGGTAAGAGACTTTTTCTAGCAAAATAGTAACATTATGGAAATAAGACAGTGAAATTACAGAATCATTTTACTTGGTAGCAAGTCTCATTGTCATCAAAGAATCAGAATTTCATTCAGTCACGGAGATGGAAACAAAATTAGTTTCACTGACCTTAATGACAAAAGATTTGGTTTTCCTTACAATTTTAAAAGGCTATGAACTGAAATGTGTGGTAATAATAGTAATATTGATTGTCCAAACCCAGCAGAAGTAAAATAAACTAAATAAATGTAACGTGTTGCTGTGGGGCTTACAAAACATTAAGGAGGAGAACCAACATAAATATGAGTGGATTATAAAGTAGTATCATAGCAGAGAGGCCACAGCAGAATATTATCTATGGCAGATGGAAGGAGTGAGAACATTTGCTTTAGCTTCTATCTCATACCAAAAATTATTTTGATTTTTAGCTTTTCAAATTATCATTTTGATGTGTGATTTTAGAGAAAATTTAGATTGCTGTGGTATAAATATTTATGCAGTATTTTATATTTCGGTGCCAAAGGGTCAAATGCATTTCTAAAATCATTGAGAAATTTAAATTGGAAAAAATCTCTGAAGGTCATCTAGTCCAACCCCTTGTGAAAGCACACAACTTTTAAAAATGCCTCTAGTGGACTTGTTTAGCCAGATTTTAAGTTGGTGTATTCCTTTATATAGATATATTTTGTTTTTAAACCAGACCTGGACTCCTACTAAATTATACAGGTCTTTACAATCACATTCCCTTATCTCCTTAGAAGTATCTTTTAGGATATATGGATTGCCAGTGTTTCAATAGCTCATTTCAGGGGCATTTAGGACTTCCTGTAAGTTGTTGCAAAGGTATTTAAACCACTGAAGTACAAGCACTCCTTTCGTTCTTGGGATTTTTGTTCGGTTGTGTTTTTGAGGGGGTCTGTGTGGGAAGCAGATTGTACAGCTATCATATGGTCACCTCTCTATGGGCTGCCACTCAGAGGGACCAAGACAGGCTAGAGGAATGGCCCAACAGGAATCTCATGGCATTCAATAAGGACGAATACAAATCCTGTACCTCAGACAGACTAAGCCCCTGCACCACACTGGCTGGGGCTTCCGTGGCAGGGAGCAACTCTTCTGGAAGGGACCTGGTGAGCAGCAGGCTACAGAGAAGTCAGCACTGTGCCCTAGGAGCAATGGAGGTGAACAGTGTCCTGGGCTGTGTTAACAGGACCACAGCCAGTAGATCAAGCAACACGGTCACTCCCCTCTATTCAGCACTCATCAGACTACACCTGGAACACAGTTTTGGTTTACCTGTCTCCTCCACCAACCTGCATAATAAAGATGTTGATAAACTTGTGTGTGTCTGATGGAGGGCCACTAAGAAGGTCAGGGTATAAGCATTTGCCCTGTAAGGAAACAGGTCTTATTTAACTAGAAGAAAAGGCATTAGAGAAGCCTAAGCAGCCCCACCAATACTTATGTGGAGGTCATGGAGGTGCATAGCAAAAGGGAGAGGATAGTGATAAGAGTGACTTATGGAAGGTTCCAGCTGGACAGACAGAAAAAAACAAACAAAAACCACTGTGAGGACAATCAATGATTAGAATAGGCTGACAAGGCAGGTTGTGGAATCTGTCCTTGAAGGATCTCAAGAGATGACTGGTGAAAGTCCTAAGTAACCTGATGTACATGCAATGTTCCCTCTGCTGGGAGTGGGAGTTTGGACTAGATAATTCCCAAGATCCCTTCCAGCCTGCGTGATTCTTTGACTTGCTGCAGTTTCTTTCAAATCATCTTAAAGGGTGTTTTGAGTGTACAAGTGTAAAACTGAGTGTAAAATTCTATGAACCTTCCAATGCCTAGGACTATTGTTAATATTTCTAAATAACTACTACTTTACCATAGTAATATTTTTCCTTCATTATAATTCAGAAAATCCAATGCTGTTTCTGTATCTGTTTCAGTTGTCTATTTATTCCTCCATATTAATTTTATTTATATTTAAAATATGAACTATTTGCTATATCCTAAATGCCTGCTCATAAATTGTTGCCACCCGGGAACTACTGAAAACTTACAGTTTAGCTTTTGTAGTAAATTTAAAAAAATAAATTTGGTTCAAGCTTTTAATGCAAATTTAGTTCTACATTATGAGAGAAATACACATGGTATCATAATACTTAAGGGGAGCATAGACAGTAAATAGAATTCATGGAATCTTATGTCACATCCCTTGTACTGCCTACACTTGCATTGGCTTCAAATAAATATCGTGTTATTAAAAGAAATACTATATTTGAGAAATCAATTTTAGAATCTGATCCAAAGCCCATTTTACATAGATGGTGTCATGAATCCTGATTTAGGATCCTGCCAACTGGCATGAATTGGTGATTTAAATCACTTACAGAATCACTGTTAAAGTGTTAGCAAAAGTGGTTTGAATATGATGTTGTAAAAGTGCATCTTAACAACGTTTGATGGCAAGGCTCACTCTATTACTGTACAACACAGTCATTTGAACAACTTCAAAAACTACCAAGACACAAATCAAAGTCACCAAGACAAAATCAGGTGCCAAGGCACAAATCAAAGGTGCCAAGACAAAGCCCGAAGTTACCACACTACGAGGTTACACACGGTATCGGCCACTTACCAGAGATCTGCCTCTGGTAAAAGGTCTCTCTGCCTCGAGGAGCAACCTTGAGAGGGGAGATCACCACCATGCAGCCAGGCTCCTTAGTCCAGAGAGGTCAAAAAAGGCTCACCTAAGTTGTCATATTTATGGAATAAAATGGTTGGGTTGTAGTTGAATTGCATGTGTTAGAGAAGGAGACTCCTTGTACCCACAGTTTTCTTTGTTCCTTGATAAATGAGTCTTGGGAAAAGCCACCCCCTGTTCATGTGTTAATTGCATGATCAGTGTTTCAAGCTCAAATGCATTGATGCTCACTGTGTCTCTATGTTCTTTTGTGGGTGTTCAAAGAACAGACTGAAACTAGAGGAGGTCTTAGCCCATTTATGGCTTAGGCCTTTAACTCTGTTGGAGCCTGTACCAAACTACCACTCATTTGGTTAGGGGGGTTGAGTGCATCTGTCACAGCTGGAAACATCCCCACAAACTCAGCCTTTGACTCAACCATTTTATTACTCAGCAAGTCATAGGACAACCATTTATTTCATGGATATTTGGTGAGGCAGGGTGGAAAATTCATCTATGGCGTCAAGTTAAGATAAATATTTTATTTCTATTTTTTATGGCAGAAACACAGCAGACACCATTAGGAGGACTGCTTAGAGAGTTCAAGAACAAATTCTCAAAACTTTATTGCTCTAAGAGCAAGCATTTCGTATGCAACAGCACTAAGACCTTCGCTGTAGCTGCAACTTGCTCCAGCCACAGAAGAGTAAACCAATCAGTGACCTAAGTCATCCCTGAAGATGTCAATGAATAATTCACCAAATGTATTCTTGGATCCAAATGCAAATCGGTTTCAAGTTAACATAATTAATGAAAGCCATGACAACAATGAAACAGCCCAAGAGGATGTGGGCTCTGACCCACCACATTATGAAGAAACATCTTTTACTGATGAAGCACATAACAGACTGACAATCAACTACAGACCAGGAAAAAGAGAATTATATGACAATTTCCTTCAAAATGGGGAGAAAACAGAAGCTAGTTTGCATCCCTATGATACTCACACAAAAATGTATTATCTACAGACTTTTGGCCATAACACAATGGATCCAGTTCCAAAAATTGATTATTATAGAAACACTGGCAGCGTCAGTGGGAATAAGCTCAACAGACCAAGCTTATTAGAAATTCATGAACAACTGGCAAAGGTAAGTGGAAAGGAAAGATAGAAATTTTCTCTGTTTCATTTCCAGGCTGTTAATTCTGCTTAATATGAGAAAGTCCTTAAATTCATGGACCTTGCCCAAGAGAGAAAGTACAAGTAATCACTTACCATATTTCCTTTGATAGCTGCAGTATGTTTTCTGCCCTGTACCCTGCTCAAAGCAAAGATTTTTAGTAAAAATTGATAGTAATAGAAGAAAAAGATACTTTAATCTTGTATAAAAGTATAAAACTATTGAATCTCATTTCACTGAAGAGTTAGGATAGTTGATGACAAGTATCAATTCATAATTTAAGCTACAAAAATCACACTTTTTCTATACTTGAATTTAATGTCAATACATAACTGAGTTTCACAGATTCCTCTTTTTGTATTCATTAATATATGTAAGTATTATTAAAAATTTTTATATGCAATCAGTGCAATCAACTAATCAGAAATCCAAAACACTGCTTGCTTGTTGCTGTAACAAACCATTCAAGCAGCAAGAAAGAGAAGGGTGTTGAGGTTGAAAGTGTTTGCTCAGAAGGGATACAGCAGGCAACAGTTTTCAGGTGAATTCCTTCAGTGAATGTCTTTAGGACTTCATCATGGGTGAATTTTGCTATTGATTTTGAGGCTTGATTTCCCTGTGTGGAAGACTCACCTTCATGCAAAATAAATAGCACGAAAAGCTGTAATGAGAACTTCCAAGGACAGGAACAAATAAATTAAGCACTTTAAAGCAGCTGAATGATTAAAAACTTACTGCAAAACTGTGCAGTAATATGGTACTCTGCTGGCTGGTAAAATTAGACTCTTCACCCTCAAGCCACAATACCAAGTTCTCTGAAAAAAGCAGAGGAGAAATAAGCCTACTTATAGAATTAAACAAAACCTTTTTTGAGATTCTTAATTGTTCACTTGTCAGGGCAGGGCTGGAAAGGGAGAGATCACCTCTGAAGTCAAATTCAGACTGGAAGTGCAGCAAAACTTCCTATTCTTTTCTGTAATAGTGAAATGAGTAATAGTGAAATGAGATCTCCAGAGAAAACATGCTCTCATCACCGTTCCACTCACTTTTACATACTTTTGAGGTCTGAATAATTTGGACAAGCATCTGATTTTTTTGATGCTGGTCTACATCTTGTTCAAACTCCAGTTCTCTGAGAATCACCTGTCCTAAGGATAATTAATACAAAGTAATGAAATAAAGTAAAAAAAAAAGCCATTAGGAAATTAGGACCTGATTTCTAGGATCCTATTAGGACAGCTTCATAGTTGTGGCCTGACTCATTTAAATTAATGTCTCCACAGACCTGCATAAAATGACTTACATAGAAAGGAGAAACAGGTTCCCTGGGTCACCATTTATTTCCAAAATTAATGCAAAGTGGATGTGAAAATGGAAGAACATGAATTTGGTATCCCTACTCATCTGCCAATGTGCAAGCTGGTACTCAGGGCATTTCTATACACAGAGGAAACTTCCTCTTAATTCAGTAGTGGCCAGAGAAGAAAAAAATAGTGTGTTGTTTTGAACATAATGCTGAAATAACATGTACTGAATATTAGTATCCTAAGGGATTTTCAGTTTTGATTCTTACCTGATTTTCTGCAGTTGCATTGCTCTGTGGCTTATTTTAAACAAAATTAGATAAAACTGTTTAGGGTTTTTTAAGGCTCTCACTTAGACAAGATTAAAAAGAAGGCAGATTCTATCACAGAATAAAATGAGGGGAAAATGGCTTCACAGGTTGGGACTATTAGAGAAAAAAGCATAATTTCTCTTAGTTGTTCACAGAGTTTTTCCAGTATCCAGTTTACAGAAGGATAATCTTATGCCTCTCAAAACAGGAAGGTGAATGTCAGAGGTAATGGGATTTTTGTTACACTGGCATCTGCTGTGCCCTTATGTGAGTTGCAGCCCTGCTCTGGGAGCCACTAACCACAGCACTGGAACAAATGACCCGCCATTAGCATGGCTGGAGTTATTCCTGGCTGTCCCATGGACTCACTTGGTGACCTTGGACAAATCACTTCAGTCCACAGAGCTTATTCTGAAGAATAAACAAACACAAGGTCACAAAATCATAGGTTAGTAGGAAAGGGAATTAAGATGGTATGAAAAGGCTGAACTCCTACCAGTAAGCAAAAGCAGGATGTGGAGCTGGATGGGGTGCCTCTCCAGCAGCCCCAGTGTGCACCAGGCTCTGTAGCCACCACTAGAGAAGGGATGAAGTGTACATTGAGTGTGTACAGGAGTTAGACTAATAGTTCAAGATGCAGTTCTGGAGAAGATACTTTATTCCTTTCTTAACACTAAAATCTGAGCTTACCACATGATACCCCAAGGCAATCCCACCCCTCTGGCCCCCAGCTTTTTGAAACTCAAATTGTTGAAGACAACTGTCCTGTCAGAGCCCACTGCCAGTATCCAATAGGAAGTGAAATATGTTTGACTTCAGATTTCTACACAACACATAAGCATTCCCATTGTGCTCTGATGCTGGGCTTAACATCAGAAGATAAATATAAATAATTTAATAAACTTTTTTTAAATTGTAATTTTCCAAATGTCAGAATGTAAGGCAAGCTGAAAGGAACTTCAAATAACTAGTTCTCACACTGCTGGAATCAAATGCGTGTCATCTTTTAACATGTGTCAGTTTTTGCACACATTAAGCCATAAAACACCAATTAAATCCCCAAAAAATAGCCCAAGTGCTATTTCACAGCTGATAGCTGGTGATAATTACTTGGGCTTAATATTTACCCTACATAAGAAATCATCTCACCTTTCTTCATTTTGGCTATTCTCCACACTTGTTATAGAAACTTGATGAGCTCATCATCTTTATGCCCTGGAGAGATAAAGGCTAAACTGTTTTGAAACAAGGAAAGGAAAATGCTGGTTGTTTGTTTTGTTTTTAAAGCAAGCAACTTTTTATGTTGGTACCTTTTAAAAGTGTTCTGTCAGTTTTATTCCACATCCTTAATGCATGAGTAGCACAAGTACAACTGCTTGGTAAATAACCAATCATTCACTAAAGCACACCAATTTAAAATGCATTTATGGAAGGTTTAAGGCCATAATTTACAATAATGGCATAGGGAGCACAAATTAATTCAAAGTACATAGGGGACAACTTGTTTCGAGTACAAAGACTGAACCCTTTTACATTTTTTGTCTTTGAAATTGTAACCACTGTAGCAAAAAAAACCCTTGAATTATTCTGATGATCTTCCTTAGTTCACTTTATTTACTGTATTTTAAGTAAACACTTCCATCATTATTGTGGGGTAAGAATTGTCAAAATTATCTATTATCAAATTAATTATCTAAACAGAAACAGCCTTGAAGCTTAAGCAAGATGAGTAAGCTTCACATGTTACACAGAATCATAGATGTTTCCCCTCCTTGACCTGTTTAGTTGATCTGGAAATATCTTCGTCCCCCTTCAAATGCTAAAAGCATGTTTATTCCTCTCCAGAAGTGACACCCGGCCCTCTGCCAGACTATGGTCCTTCCTGAAGGTCTTTGCAAAAGACCTAGTCAATACCTGGCAAATAGTTAACCTAATGCCAACTCCCTGTAAAACCAGTCACAACTTTGTATTAAAATGATAAATTATAAACTAAAAGAAACAAAACAGCAATAATGAGTACAAACCTCAGTATTGTGACTAATTTCTATTCAAACCACAGGAAATATATTACAATGCTAAATTGCCTCAGAGATTCTGGAGCAGAAGAGCTGAAAAGATAAAATACAGATTATAGTCTGTAACTGGATGTAAACAAGCTAAAAATTCTGGAGGCATCACAAATATGGCAATTCCTAATCCTATCTACTATGGTTATGTGGTAGCTAAACCACAGAAAGGATTATTCATTTACTACATTTATTTACTATATTTCACTGGTATTTCTCTGACTGTTTTCACGAAAATGTTACCCATTTGCTGCTGTGATTGTTTGTACTTTCTGTACTTGTACAGAAAACACCAGAGTTGATCACACAACTTTGCCATGCAGCACTCCAGCTAGGCCTCTTTTCACTACTGAGCAATTATCCCTGTTTCTACACCGAACACTATTCAGAAATTGTTGCAGCAGCATATAGAGGCCAACCACGAGAGCCTCATTGTGTTAGATACTCTACTAACATAGCAACACAACATGTATGAATACAGTTTACAATAAATACAATTTAGTACCAGAAAATAATGTCTTTAGTCTGCTTGAGCAATTCTTTCATCTTTTCTCCTGTGAGCAAGCCCACCTGCTGATGTGAGCAGAATATTGCATTCAGCTCCAGAGACAGCAAAACCTGATCTTCTTGGGATTGCTTTATTCCATGTCTCTCCTATGCATCCAGATGTCCTCTGGGTGTCACAAATATTTGTTTTCTGTGTGATCCCTCAGAACATAGCTGTGAGCACTGGCTCGGTCGAGAGAGTGGCTAATGGAGAAAGCACGGCTGGAGACGAGACCGCGGTCAGCAAGGAAGAAGAGAATAAAACAGGATTTGTCAAGTTTGGATGGGTGAAGGGTGTGCTGGTGAGAAACACATCTACATTTCTAATAAATAAATAAATAGAAAAATAAACTATGATGAGGTTTGCAACACTAAAGCCTTTTAAAAAATAAAAGACTCCAATGCACATTATCACCACCTTTCTGGTTGTTAACACTACTATGAGTGTTGCACTAATGCAGTATTTTTTTGTTTAAAACCTAGGTAAGATGTATGCTTAATATCTGGGGTGTGATGCTTTTTATTCGACTTTCGTGGATTATAGGTCAAGCAGGAATAGGTATGTATCTTTTTTAATATCATTTTCAACATTGAAAAGGATAAAGAGGATAATCTATACATGATCACGATTAATATATAATCTGAGATGTGCATTTGCATGCTGAACTAAATAATGATTTCAAATGCTTGCCAGGGTAAAAAAAATGTTAATCCTCCAAACTATTGGAATTTTCCAGACTCACAGCCAAATTACTGCTTCAAGGCACAGATCTGTTAACTATGCATATAATCATCACATTTGAGTATTTCTATGCTTTGGTGAAATTTGTATTTAGATCCTGTAACAGATGTAAACTTTATGACTCGGCCCAATTTCTAATATGTGCATATAGAGTTAACTTTTAAGAGTTCACACTTTGCTTATCTGTGAATCCCAAACCTTGTCATCCACATATTAAAAACAATGCTTCTTCACACTTCTCTGCAGAGATGAAAACAGAACTGGAAGGGGGTCTCACTTCATCAAGACTTTGCTATTTTTAACTATAGCACAGCACTGAATATCTGCATATCATAAAACACCAAATTTTAAAAACTCAGCTTCAGCTTTCTTATAAATTAACTAAGCACACTTCATTATGTGCCGTATCTTTGCTTCTTCATTATGCAGTTTAATTAATCCAGATCCCAGATCCCAGTCCCTGTGAGTCTGGGCCCCAAGGCCTATATCCAACATGTTGTTGACTGTTCAGTGAAAACAGGGAGCGTGTAAAAGAGCTCACACCACTGGAAGTCTCCAGCAACCAGCAGCAGCTCAAGGAGGTGTAATGTATTAGTAGTTCCTCTGTGGTACAACTTCCTTTTGGAGCTGCTGCTCTGGAGAAGCACAGAAACATGAGCTGCACTGGCAGTGTCACTCTGGGTTAGGTGATCATACTGCCTAGAATAATGGGGCCCTAATCTTTGTCTGGCACCCAGATGTTGTAAAAACCAGCAGTCTAAAGGGTAGATAGCAAGTGTTCCAGTTTGGGTTCTCACAGCATGGAAATACTAGGTAGACACAAACTAGAGTCCAAACCCTGGCCTCAGGGCATCAGTTCTCCTGGTCTTGGATAAAACTTAGCACTCAAACTCAGATTGAATATAAACACCATTCACTGCCCTGTTAATGGAAGATAAATGAAACACTGAGTGGAATAATATCCAAAATTTTGCATGATTGAAGTCTCATTTCCAACAAAATACAGTAACATCACAGAGGCTGAGCTCATTGTTTTTAAAAGATAACATTAAATGCTTATTAGGAAAAAAAAAATCTAGTCACAAACTTAAGAGATACAAGTAGGGAAAAAAACCACACAAAATCAAACAAAAAACCAAAAAAACAACCAAAGAATATAAGTTCTAGAATGAGGCGGAAGGACTGGAGCTGCTTTTGCAGAGCTCTGTGTGTGGCTCCAGCACTGGGCCTGACAAAGGGGTGCTTGCTGATTTTATGATGCATAGCAAATGAGAGTGTACAGCCCAGGGCACTCGTAAGTATATGCCTTGCCATGAAAATTCTGCATCTTAATATTGCCAAGACTTTGCTCTGGGGTTTCATGCGAAATTAGTTTTTAAGGGCAGTTTAGTAACTTATTGAGATCATCAAGAAGTATTACTTTGTTTTGAGGTGTGAGAATAGCCACAGGCAAGAGCAATTCATTTTAGAACAACTTACTTAGCAGCCATATGCCTGGTTTTCAATCTCAACTTTAATCAGATTTTAACATTAATTTGCACCAACATCAGTTACAGCCTTTCTTCTTTCATATTTAATTTTACCATTTTAATTCATTGATAAGCAGGCTCTCCTTTCTCATAGTTTATTGCTCTGCTGTTGCTTTTTAATATTGCATGCCATATGTAAGAAGGTTAGTTTTACTTCTGAAAATGAGACATCAAATTCCTTTTGAATAATTTCTCAATGCGTTTTCTGAATGTCTTATAAGCAATGAGCTTTAAGTCCCCAGCCAAGCTGCTTAAGGAGAACAGTGATGGAAGCTCATCATCACCAAGGCTCAGGGGTTTCACTGGGTACTGCTACTAACATGGAAATTAAATGAGTGCGTTAAGCCACCATCTGGGCACCATTTATATCCTCATCATTAGAGGGCCAAAGAGAGAAAATCCAATCATTTCCATATCCTGATAAGCTATCTTGGGCAAAAGCTCTTATAGGGGGAAGAAAAATAACTTTCCAACAAGTTTCTCTGTTTATCATCAGGTGAGGAAAAAAGGGACAGTATGGTCTTGACAAGATTCCAGGTCCAAAACTAGACTGGTATTTCAACCTAACATCTGGGGACTCACCAAAGTCTGTAATTGAACCTACACATGGAATGGTTAGCCAAAGGCAAGGAAAACCACCTAGTTTATGTTAACTGAAAATCTGGCCCCAAATATTACAATTATGTTACATTATCTTATATTATACTGGTATTTTGACTGAGTCAGTTTATTTTATGCACTTGCCTTCTTAAATGTTAAAATGTTTTTTAAAAGTAACACTAAAGCCTTCCCAAGCAGATATTACTCATCAAATTAGCAAAAGATCTGACCTTATTTATCATATATATGTTAACAATATTAATTGTGAAATGCAGTAAGAAATACTGGAAAAATACTCTTTAGAATGCACATGTACTTGCCAAATATTTTTAAAACTTTAATAATAACTTGCCTCACATTCAATTTAAGAGTTAATAGCTGATTAAAAGTCATATTCAGCCACTTCCCAGGAACAAAAGTTGTGTGGTTTAATCACATCCTTCTATATTATGGTAGTTGACCAAAAGGAATGACCATTTGGAGGGTTTTTTTCATACACACCTGCATACAAAATAGGTGCATGACTAGTTACAGGAAGAGTTCAGAAATGAATAGGATAAACATGATTTATTAAAGACTCAAATAACTTCAAATATCCTACTCTATGTTATGTATCACTTACTTAACACACATTATATTGGTCTGTCTTAAAGGACTGTGATAATGTGGCTATAACTTAAGCAGCAAAGAACATTCATTCAGGGATTGGCTGTCTGTAACCATCCAGTACGAACTGAAGTCAAGAATCTGATGTGGAAGCCAGAAGGTACAAATACAGCTGATAAATCAATCCAACTTTTGGCTGGATGTCAGTTCTAGTTTCAATTTATATGAACCCTGGTTAGCAAGTATTGCTACAAGCAATGTATAATCTTCAGTTCCACACTGAAGACCTACATACCTTATGGAAATAAGAGCTACTGCATAAGCATTAGCAAGTTCAGATAAAACTAAGAACTGATTTCACATTTGGCACCAAACTGTAATTGTTTCTTCCTTGTTTTTCCCCCCTAGTATTTTTCCTCTCCTCTCACAGATACAAATGAGAATAGAAGCAATAGTTGAGAGAAAAATGTTGTATTATTTCTTCTCCTGATTTCAAACATGAAAGTATTCTAGAACTACAGAGCCAAACTCTTTTTGGTACTGCCAGAAAACAGAATAGAAGCAATGGCTGCAATCACAGCTTGGAAGGTCCAGTTTGCACACAAAGAAAAACTTTTTCACTGAGCAGGCAGTCTAGCCCTGGAACATGTAATCCAAAGAGGCTGTGGGATCTTTGTCCATGGAGGTTTTTCAAGACCCAGCTAGCCAAATCTGTCACTGATTTAATCCTGAGTTGGCATTAGTTCTGCTATGACTGGGAGGCTGAGCTAGAGACCTTCAGAAGTCACTCCCAACCAATATGTCTATGATTCTAAACCATATTGGGCTCCTCCTACTCATATAGTTTCTAGCACAGTTTCACAACATTAATAGAAAACTGATCAAATAGTCAAAGACTGGAAACAGATTTCAGAGTCTTACTCAAACTGAAACCCAGTTCACCTGTAACTAATCACATGTTACTGATAATCAGATATTTGATTATTTCTATTGAATTAGACAATTTAGTGCTATCTGCTAAAGAGTATTCTATATTCTCTACAATCATATATTACAGATCACCCATTAAATAAATGGCATCTAAAAGGCACTATTTCAATTTTCAAATGTTTGTCTCATGTTAAGAGTAAAAATTCTAGATGAGAGAGTGGGAAAGCACAGCACTTGGTAGCTTAACAAGTAAGGATATAGAAGGTTCACATTTGGGTCTTGTCTCTCTGCCTGATAGACTTTTTTCTGGTGCACTATGATAGTATATAGTCAGTCTTTCTAAGATTCAAGGTTTAATTAACTGATGAAAGACAGCAGTACTCTTACATATGCTTTGGTTTATGTGTCAATCTCTTTGCTAAAAAGAGCCAGGATGTATCTTAAGGGGAAATCTAAGCACCCATGCCAAGGACACTTGTTTGCTCATTTCCTCCAGTCTTTGAAAGTCATAAGAACTTCTGGCGAGGTGATTTCTATCAGAAAGAGTCACTGCTTGAAGACCCATGGGAATAATTTACTACTGTGATATGTACTCCTTGGAAGTGTTCTGAAAACTGCAAGTGGCCAACAAACCATCTTTTCAGTTTATTGCTCTGATTCTGGTCAGAAAATTCAATTTAAAGAGAGAATGATTTGTAGGAATCATGGAACATGAGTCAAATACTTTATCTTTTTATTACTGACAGGTCTTGGAGTAATCATAATTCTTCTCGCCACGATGGTAACTTCAATTACTGGGTTGTCAACATCTGCAATAGCAACTAATGGGTTTGTTCGTGGAGGTAAAAATTTTAGGGTTACTAATGCTTCCAGCCCAAAAGGGTCTTTATGTATTATTTTCATATGAGGCAAATACGAAATCCCCCCAGAGGGACAGATAAGCCAAATGGTACATCTAAAGGAACTTCAAGGTAACAATTCTAGACACCTGTAATCACAACTTATGGCACATTTGAGTTGTCACTTCTAATAAATACCAGATTTCAGTTCAGTATGTGAAGTACATTTCAGATGTTCCTGCCTGCTGCTGAGTGAGGGATGACTTCTGGCTTTTCATGGAGCTCTTCTGTTACCAGCATGTCTTTCTTATTCAGAGCATTCCAGGTTGGACATCCTTGGACAGACTAAGGCATCTCTTCTTGTTTTAAAGACTGACACAGATCAGTGGATATCTCCAATTTAATACCTTCTCTATAAAACTCCTTACATTTCAGCCGCTCCTTGGAAGATCAGTAAATAATTTTGCTGGAAAAGTGCATGACAGGTATTTTGTGCCTTAAAGTTTTAGTACATTTCAGAACTTTAAAGTGATAACTGGTCTGCTCTAACCTCTGTGGAAAATGGCAGGTTCTTACTACATCATTGAAGCAAAACAGGTATTTGAATACACTTGAATATGCTTTCTTTTTCGGATCTTTCAGGTCTTGGAATCATAGTAATTGGTCTGAGTGTAGTAGTAACAACATTAACAGGTATCTCCATGTCTGCCATTTGCACTAATGGAGTAGTAAGAGGAGGTAAGTGCGTCTGATCTCATGAAGATTTATATTATAAAAATAGAATTGCGAGAACTGTGCTATAAGCAAAGCAATAATAAATATATTGGAGGGAACTCTCTCAATGGATGAACAGTAAGTTAAAATGTATGTAATCTTAAACACTTCCTGACAAATATTAAATGCCAGCGAGATGAAATAATTAACTGACAAAGTGACATGTTCCATTTACAGTGACAAGCAAAAAAAAAAAAAAGATTAAAGATTCACTGCGTCACTTTGCAGGAGCTTTAACAATGTACCACAGAATATCATTTTTCATGTTAACATTGGGATAGATCCAAGTAAGTTTGAACCTGCCTGGAAGGGAGGTTCTCTCTGCTCTGTTACTATATTACGTATCATGAACAATTATGTGAAGGTCCAGTTTGCCATGCTAACATGCACTAAAAAGATTTCTGCAACAGAAAGGCATACAGGAAAGCCTGAAAGCAGAGTCAGTACAAAGCACATTTTTTTTTTAAATCAGTGTCCCCTATTAATATAGGACAAATATTTGCTATAGATGCTAGGCTAAAGAAGAAAGCAGAAATTCCTGTAGTATTATTTATGTGAGAAAAATGAGCAAAACCTGACCATTTACTTGTGCTGAAATAATTTCTGTCTGCAGGTGGAGCATACTATCTTATCTCAAGAAGTCTAGGCCCAGAGTTTGGTGGATCTATAGGACTTATTTTCGCTTTTGCAAACGCAGTCGCAGTTGCTATGTATGTAGTTGGATTTGCTGAAACAGTTGTAGAACTTCTCAAGGTAAGTGTAGATATTTCATGTATATAATTAAGTTGGTTTGGGTTTCTGTGTTTTGTAGCGCTTTATTTGTATTTTTGATTGGTTGGTTTGGATTGTTTGTTTTATATATATTTTTTAAGTGGTGATACATTTTAGCTGAGGCTTGAGGGACATTTTAGCAAGAAGCTTGTCTGTTTAAATGTGCCATAGAGTGATCATCCATTACTTCTACCTTATTAATGTATTTCATTAATTTGTCAAGAATTTAAACATCAGAAAAGGAACAGACATTTAATTAGACAGCCAAATAACCCAACTACAAAGAGCCAGCTGGAACAAGATCCACAAACACTTGGTCTCACAAATCTCAAACTTTGACAGCTCACTGCTTTCTATTTCGCCTCGTTACCTGAGCCCACCATTTGGACAGAGAAAGACTGCTTCTAATAACATTTCTTACTGCTTTCAGGAGAGTGATACACTGATGGTCGATGAGTCCAACGACATCAGGATAATAGGCACAATAACTGTTGTATGTCTTCTTGGCATCTCTGTTGCTGGCATGGAATGGGAAGCAAAGGTAAACCTTTAAAAGAACATAAAAGCAAGCAGTATATTAGAGTACTGTAGAGCATTTGTGTGTGAGGAATGCTATACAATAGGTAGAATTTTCAAAAGCACTTATTTCAGACTATGTTTCATCCTTCTAAAAGCAACAGCAATTTCATAACTAGATTCAATGAAAACACAATTACTCCATGCTCTTCCTTGAGCATAACTTAAAAGGGAAGGGAAGGTTTGTGTTCTGCAGACAGCTTGATCATATGGATTAATATAATTCATGGCATCATTTAAAGCCTTGGGTAAGATCCTCTTTTGCCCTTATTTTTGATGCAGCTTGACACAGCAAACACTAGTAAAAATAATATGTTTTTATCAATGTACTCTCTTGAGCCCTAGTCAGCAGAAGAGCTCTATCTGCTATACATTTGCTATACATTAATCTCTAATGGTTTCTGATATTCCTTCACCTGTAAAAAAAAAAGTTCAAAACAGAAATTCAAATGAAAATAGACTGGAATGCAACTACTTCTAAGAGAGATCAGAAAACCAATTAGATATTATAAACCTTGAAGTGACAACCCACTGCAACCAAATTTTATAACAATATAAAAATGTTTTAAACCTGATATTATGGAATTAGCTCTTTCATTTTGTCTTTTCTTGTAAAGAAAGAGACATACAATTAAATTATAACTATGCATTTCACAACGGCCTTAGTAAAAACTATCTGCTGTTGTTTAACTGATTCAGATATCTTGATTCTGGATATCTGGCATAGGAAACACATACAGATAATTTACTATTTAGTCATCTTCACAGTCAATGCAAAACAAAATAATCAAGAAAATATTTTGTTTCTATTAATAGGCTCAAGTTATTCTTCTAATTGTCCTCCTTATTGCCATTGCAAACTTCTTTATTGGGACAGTCATTCCTACAAACACTGAAAAGAAGGCAAGAGGCTTTTTTAATTACCAAGGCAAGTAACTTTACTATCTATCATAAAATGATAATTTGCATTCTTTTTAGCTCCATACTGAATTAAGGATTCCACTGAAACAGGTCAGATGATCAGGATCTTCTGCCCAAGTTTACACAAGCTTGCAAATCAGAGGAGTTTATTTCATCTTTAATTTTGAGTCTGCCTCTCTGCTGCTGAAGCTGACAGCACTGTTAGCTGCAGTTTCAGTCATTTATGTATCAGCAGAGCACAGACAAACTTTTACACAAAGCTAAGTGCAAGTGCTGCAGTGGCACTCTTGTCACTTCAATATGGATCTGTAGCTCTGAGATGCAGACAAGCACATCCTACTGGGGACCAGACCAAGGAAATCAAATTCACTTTGCTTATCATAAGAGACAGATTCAAACCCAGTTGTCCAGATGTGAAAGACTAACTTATTCACCTCCTTCATTAAGCAACAGCAGAATCAAATCCCAATGGTATTTTTCATTTTCACCTCTATTTTCAGCCTCAATATTTGCAGAAAACTTTGGACCAGATTTCAGAAGTGGGGAAGGATTTTTCTCGGTGTTTGCCATTTTCTTCCCAGCTGCCACTGGCATTCTTGCAGGAGCCAACATCTCAGGGGATCTGAAAGTACGTATTTTATTAACTTCATAATACTAGTTTCAGGCTGCAAAAAGAATAAGAAAACAGATAACGAATCAACACTGTATTCCGTTTAAAATTATGTAATATTTTGGTAAGCAAAACTCTCACTTTTAAGTACCTGCTTTATTATTTTAAAACATCAGTTCACATTTTCTTTCGTAATACCTTATGGCTATTTACACAAATTACTTCATTTAGATTCAGGTTGCTATATAATTTAAAAGCATATTTCAATAACCTGTATTAAGATAGCATTAACGATCCATTAGCAGCACATGACATAGGAGAAATTATATGTGTATCTCTTGGTGCTTTTTTGCAAAATCTCCTAAAACCTCATCCCAAAAAGCATACCTGTAAAGTTCATGTTTGTACTCACAAGTATCAGTGGAGACTGGCTTTTTCTATTCAGGGTCATAGCAAGGGCAGAACAGAGAGCATTTAATGAAAGCATGTATGTCCCAATCCCATGTCACTACTGCTACTCAAAGGAAAAGCTGCAGGTTCACAGCTGTGACAAAAGAGCCTGAAGAGAAAGGGAAAGAAGGTCCAAGGGCACCCCATTGCCTGGCTGCAGCCGTTCTGTCAGGTCCCTGCTCTCCTCTTGCAGTATAACATTTGTATGAGATAGTATTTCCAGTATCTAAACAGACTGGTAAATTAGAGACAGGAATTTACTTTTAACTTTTAGTGCCCTCTAGTTTTCATGACTATTTAAAAAAAGAGGATTTAAAGCTAAATGCAAAGCTGAAGTAATTCAAAGTTTGGCAAAGCATTTGGTAAAACCTCTCTAGTAAATGTGGAGCAATGCAATACTTGGTAATATTACAAGACATTCAGAAATGCAATAGGTTTCCATGATTCAAGTCTTGCAGTCAAATACTAAAAACCACCATCACCAAAAAACAACCAACCAAAAAGCCCCTAGACCCTCCCCCCTCCCCAATTATATATATATATATAAAATATATTTATTTTTATATATATATATATAAAGTAGTAACTAAAAAGATGTATCTCGAACCTTGATGACCCCAGCATGTCAAATGAACTTATTTAGCTTCATCATATAGACCCCTTGTCTTCTACACCTTAAGGATTCAACCAAAGGTTTGCTGTTTCTGTACTGGCACAGTAGTCATAAGTTCACCAGATCCTATGAACCCTGGCAACCAGCTCTGCTTCCCCTCTTCCCAGAGCTGCAGGCCTCATCTTTGCTCTCTGAGGACTGCTTTTGAAGCCAAACAGAGATAAATATGTAGAAACTGAGACACCAATAGCATTTATGAGATTCAATTTTTAATTAAAAAAAACAAAACCCATTGTACTCCTCTCCACTGAGACTGAATCAGCCTCACACAATCTCCATCCTTTTAACAAGCACAAATAACTCTTTTGCCATATATGGTGCTCTCTATACATAGCAAGGTCCCAAAGCAGCAACATTCCTCCGTAAGCTCTTTCAAAGAGACTAAGCAGACGAAGGGCAGCAGTTCTCCCACTAGTTCTCTGGAGTTGTTTCAGTCTGGCAATAGGTGGATTTCTACAACGAAGTCCTCCAGGCTGCAGATTCCCCACTGAGCATGTTTAGACACATTAGACAGGTCTAATGAAATTAAGCAGCCTCTCCAGAAACCTAAAAGACAAACTAAGAAGTATTTAAAAATGTAAAACTGACCATTCAAACTTTCTTTAGAATTTGTTGTCAACACCTATGTCCATGCTTCTGAAGCTGCTACACATTCAAGTAGTGGCACAGTACAAAGCCTAGCTCCAGCACCAGCTAGTCTTCCTGGTGACCTCAGTGAGTTTTGGAGAAGTAGCACAGTAAAAATGTGTTTAATTATTGATAAAATTTAGAAGTTGTAAAGCTGTAGGGAGCTTTAGCCCTAAGATTTACTGTTACAGTGTTTAAGATTGCAGCATGAGACTCCACAAAAACAATGACCTAAGACATGCACACCTGAACTGTATAAATTGAAGCTACCACGATCTAAGGGCAAAAGGTCTTATGCAGCTGAAATGACTTTGCAAGTATTTTCCAGCTCAATAAATTCTTGTATCATTTAAAAATTATATTAATTATTAACACAGTTAAGTCATTCATCCATGTTTCACACAACACTCTGAATTTGCCTGGAGTTTGTTGGTTTTTTCCCCCATGCAAAAAGCATAGTTAAAAAGGTACAAAAGTCTGTGGCTTAAAATGCATTCCACACATCTTTGACTCAAAAAACCTCACTAAACCAGCTTAAGAAGACGATTCATAAAAAGTGCTTCCTAGCATTAACAAACACACACTAAAATGTATAGGTAGGCTACTATTAAAATCCCCTTTAAAATTACAAGGTATAATGCAGATTTTTTAACTCTTTCAGTTGCATGATTGAAGCCGATACTGCTGTGAGCCAGACTGCAGGCATTATAGCCCAACCTTATTAAATTACCTAATTTAAAAGTAAAAACAGTGAAAGGAAGTAGCCTGTTACTATATTCTGTACAGGGTGACTGCATCTATCTTGCCAAATAGCCAAAAATGGTCCTGTCTTGTCAACCACAGAAGTCTGATAGTTAGTTCAGCATCTGTTTACCCATTATATCATTAAACATTCAAATAAAGCCCACTGCAATGTAAAGAGAGTTTGGATCTCCCAGAAATGCAGAGCTCAGGACTCTCCTGCTGCTATAAACATGACCTTTGCTCCTCCAGATTATCCTTCACTGTGTCCAGGATAGGAGCACTGCTCCACAAGACTGGTTTGCCATCTACATGCTGGGACAGGAAATGTTGGTGCAGGTTTTAGTGATAAAAATCTACCCTCTGAAGGTGTCATCACCTCACAGTTTGGTAGGACTACCTAGCATGCAAATGCAATCAGACTGCAGCACACAAACTCGGTGTTTTCTGGGTAATTTCTTTTCTTAAGGATCCCCAAATTGCAATACCCAAAGGAACAATGCTGGCCATTGTGATCACAACCATTGCTTACATTGCTGTTGCTATATGTGCAGGTAAGTACAGAACCTCTACTTCACTTCTTAATTTATAGAAAGTTTGAAAACTTGACATGCAAATGAATTAAGTTCACTGCTTTTGCATCCTGTAGATTTATTATGCAGAGAGATAGTTGTTCTGATTGTACTGTATGCAAAAACAGGGGAGAAAAAGCAGCAATGGGAAGAAACAAAGGTCCCTGTTTTGCAGCTGAAGTTTCATATAATTCACATGGTTACTTTCACATTTGACTCAGTGACGAAGACCGCTAGCATATAGTATCCATAAGAATAGTAAAGAATAAAGGAACATCTGATCAATCTGCTCATCTTTTGTTCCTCATTCACATTGAAATTTCACATGGCTTCTGAGCCAGTCTCACTGGTCTTATGGAGCACTCACGAATAACAGGGTAACACATACTTTGTATGTTTTATGTCAAAGACAGAAATCAAGTGCCTGTCTTAAAGAAGATACACTACATGATTAGGTGCTCTACAATATTGAGATGTGAGGTAACATAACAGACATGACATTAAAAAGGAGACCTGTACTGAAGCCATGAACTGTGTTGGAGGAATTTGCAATTAAATTCTCATTACAAGGGAATAATAAATCTCTGTTCATGACAAAGATTTTTCTTTTTCTAGCGATGTT
>NW_009952711.1:8010048-8015868 GCF_000747805.2 Chaetura pelagica
TAATACTGCATGAAGGCCCTGTAGGGTACTCCCTTTTCTGGGAAATGAATCTTAAGTCTTCTTGACTTCTGTGGTTCTTGTACGTTATGCAAAAGGCAGAATACGTGAGTCCAGCTGCAACTCTGGTTATTGCATTAGTTGGATCTGAACTTCCCCTGCAACTAAAGTTAAAATAGTAATTCTTCACTTTCTGTTGTTAATTTGGGTTAATGCACTCTTCTGTTCTTACAAGCAACAGCTGTATTTCCACTTCAGAGCTGTCTGCTTGCCAGTGCAATACTTATTTTTCTTTCTGTTTGCATACTGGTTTGCTAAATAGATAATGGTTACTTTGGGACTCTGAATAATTATGTTTTTGACATACTTGTGGATACAATATAAACTCACATTTTGGCTGCTGAAGGTGCTAATATCAGCCTTCTAAGTCTACTCTATATGTTAATTCCTATTTCTGGTGGCAAGTGGAAAACCTCCCAGCATAAAACCAAAAATAATATAGGTAATTCTTAATATTTAAAGTTTTTGTCACCACATTACTATCCATAGGGCTATGATAACTTCAACAGCTGAGGATTCTGGTCTCTAAAGCAATTGTGTGTCCTTGTTAAACAAAAAAAAAAGTGTATGTCTAGACCTAACACTCTCAGTGACCTATTTCCTTTGGACTTGTAAAAGTGGTCACAGGCAGACAATATAATTCTGAGTTAATTTATTGTCTATGTCTGTCTGTGGTTCTTTACTCTCAGAAATATACTAGTCCTCATTAGTCAACTGACTGATTATTTTTAAAGTAACAGAAGTAAATATTTGCTTACAGACATGAGAAATTAAGCCACACTACAGGGAAGTAATCTAGGCCAGATATGAAATGTTGCTCTTCAGGATGAGACCAAGGCAGCAGTTGTACAAAACTGTGCAGAGTAAGAGTCAAAGTGTGACAAGAACATTATTCTGCTGACACAAGGAAGGGAAATAATAACATATCATTGTTTCCACAGCCTCCTGTGTTGTACGAGATGCTACTGGGAACATCAATGACACTGTTGTACCTGGAATGAGCTGCAATGGATCTGCCTGCAGCTTAGGCTACGATTTTTCCAGATGTGGAAGTCAGCCATGTGATTATGGGCTGATGAATAATTTTCAGGTTTTAATGAGATAATATGTATAATCATAAGCAATACATATAAGTACAAAAATGCAAAACCATTATTTGCTGACAACTAACTGCAACAGGACATACACTTTTATCTAAGGAAAGTTAAAAAAACTACAGGACTAATCCAAGGGAAAGGCTCCCTGCATTCCACATTACCTTTATACTACCTATCACTAGTTTTTCCAGCACTCTGGGAAGGCTTTACTTCATCTTTCAACAAGTACCATGAAGCAGTATATCTTCTAACATCTTCAAACTTTAAAAATAGACTTAACAGAGACTTCAGGAACTCCTGTTAGATAAGCAACTCATCTCACTGCTCTTCACACATGAATGTGATTTTACCTCAGGGATGCTGTGGACACTTAAATGTTTGTGCCACAGTACAAAAAAAAAAATGGAGTTCTGACCGCTTAAAAAAAGGTATCAAAAATAACGAAGTGAAATATCAAAAGAAAAGTAATGGGGTCTTCCTCCTAGGCTAGAGACTGTCTGCCATGTTTATTCTTCAAAATAAAGCATAGGCAAAAATCAAAGTAAAGTAGTTATTCTGCAGCTCAAGAACCATGACTCCCAGATGTCCTTTCAGCCCCTATGCCTGACAGCCCATGAAAGGAGCTCACCCCCCACCTGCACGTGCTTTTCAACTAGCCATTGGTAGCTTTTAAAGTCACTTGGTTTTTTGCCAGCTGGCTCTGCTAAATTACTGGGCTGATTACCCAGGTATCCCTTAAAAGGGATATATTGTCCCTCTCACAAGCTACTTTTCTCTCCTCGCTTGGTCATTTGCCAGCCTCACTCCCACCTCAGTTCAGCCACCCAGACCCCTTAAAATCAGTGACAGACCTTCAGCTAAAAACAGAATTTCACTTCTTGCATTTATCTTTGTCAGAAAAATACTATGTCTTCATCTGACAGATCTCCAGTATCAACTGGTTTCTCTCTTGGAGTATTAGTACATACCAAAAAGCATCTGGCAATCACATCTGTCAATTTCCTCTTTTAGCTTCCTTGTCTGGTGCTTCTCAACAACCCTTTGCTTCAGTGTTCAGAGAGGCCAGTGCAGCCCCTCTGGGAGGGCTGAGGGAGGCCTGACAGTGACCAGTGTTATTGTTCACAGCACTGTTGTTACACCAGCACAATCAGACATTTTCTCTTTTTTTAAGCCATATTCTATAATGAAGAAAAAAAAAACACAACAACACAACAAAAACAACCCAAAGAAAGTGCCTCCAACCATGTTTTGTACTTTGCTTTTTCCCTCCATTGCCATTTTCCCTTTTTGCTTTTGCTGACTATTTACCCATCACGTGGAGACTGTTACTTACAGCAACCAGTTAGTCAAGGAGGTGAGAAAATCCCACAGAGTACTCGTCTGCCTCAACAGACAGCTGCATACTTGTATAAAACTTGGATATGCCTCCATTGCTTTTTTCTAAAACAGGAGTAATAGTATTTCCCTACTTCACATATGGTTTGTAGTACATTGAATGTAGAACTGTGAAAAGCAGAGACTTGTAGAAACAGAGTACTTAAATGGGTCTGTGATCACAAAGTGTATCCAAATGCCAGTCTACTCTTTTCGCCTTCTTTTCTCTCCTAAAGGTGATGAGCATGGTGTCTGCCTTTGGTCCTCTCATCACAGCTGGCATCTTTTCTGCTACTCTGTCATCAGCTCTAGCATCTCTTGTCAGCGCACCCAAAGTTTTCCAGGTAAAACTGAACTATCCATTTCCTTATCTTTTACTTCAAAGACATAAAATTGAGTTGAACCCTATGTGCTAATGTGATATATACTTAAACAACATGGACATGTGGGAGGAAGAGGCAGGGAAAACAGTATGTCAAATGTTTTAAACAGAAATACACAGATCTTACCACCCTCACACAAGGGTGATAACATGACCTTGGTCAGACCTCAGCTTTGCTGCAAGAGCACATGTGCCTGTTACAGACAGGTTCAATGCTATCTTCAGGAGCACTTCTGTATTTTTACAGAAAGTCACTCTGTAAGTACAAGAAAGCCAGGAATATATAGGAGCCCTCAGGACTGTAAGATTCACATGCTGGCAGGTGTGCTCAAACAGGCTGTCTAGAAACTGGGCAGTGGCAACGTGGACAGAATGGGAAGAAAGGACATGGGACAGAAATATAACCTGTACAACTCGCACCAAGGCACTGTTTTGTGCTTCAGTTTCCTCCAGTTTACACTCTATTTACTAATCAGTTAAGATTTTTATAAAGGACTGCGTAAGTATTAAATGCCTGTGGTTCTGCTTTCCTGTTATATAATAATACAGCAGGATATTGATTTATCACCTTATTTGAATGTTTCCTGCTATAGTAGTACATATACTTGAAGACAGATTTAATTTCTGTTTAGCAAAAGCCTAGCGAGCTGTCACTTAGAGACAGTGAGCTACTTCTGATACAAGAAAGCACTGCTTAACAGAATTATGTTCTGATTTTCTACCAGGCTCTTTGCAAGGACAACGTCTACAAAGGCCTCGAGTTCTTTGCCAAAGGATATGGAAAAAACAATGAGCCCATCAGGGGATATGTTCTCACTTTCGTGATTGCTATGGCATTCATTTTGATTGGTTAGTATATTATTACACAACTGCTATAATCTCATGTTCTGAAAATATATAAACTGACATTTAAATACAATTATTAGCTATGGTTAGATAAATTCACAGTCAGGTAAGCTCTGACATAAGCCCAAGTATACTCAAAGCCCTGGTAGCTATTCCATTATTCTTAAAAAAGGCAAAAAGAAACCAATATGGACTCCATTAGCACCTCATCATCATAAGCCTCATTTTCAAGGATGCTGAGCAGGTGCCATTGCTGGTCATGCCACTGGAAGAGGGTGGTGCATAGAACTACATCAAATAAGGCAAAATCACAAACTTTGAAAATGTTTTTCCAGTTTATATTACACATAGCTCTGAGGCAAGTCTGAGATAATGAGGAAGCCTCCTCTTCCAAGCCCTCCCTACAGTCAGCTCCAAAGCAAATCCCAGTTTGCCAGCATTGGTAGTAGAAAATCCCAGCTACTATATTTAGACATTTGGGGAGTTTTAAATTAGTTTTTCCAAGACTTGAAGTTCAAACTGTGTGACACTAAGTAAATGGCGAGTTAAGAGAATTCAGATTGCCAAAAGCAAAATCCTAAGTTTTAACTCTCTTTTGTGAAATTGATTTGATGTCTCAATTCTGCATTTAAAATTCTGAAATTTACACCAGATCTACATCACTAAAAGTAAGCTTGTAGAATCAAGAGTACATAGCACAGAATGTTACTAAAATCAGCATCAGCAGACACTAATATGAATGAAGTTAGATCAAGGTGGTCTTAAATTAGTAGCACCTAAGCTCTACTGGATGACAAATTCAGAGACCAGTTTTAATGCATCCTCAGGAAAAAAACTATCCAACAATCTAGGAAATTTGTGCCTATATCTGACTTGACTGTGTGTGTCTTGCAGCTGAACTGAATACCATTGCTCCCATCATCTCTAATTTCTTTCTGGCTTCATATGCTTTGATCAATTTCTCCTGCTTTCATGCATCATATGCAAAATCTCCAGGTGAGTCTGTATTCCCCAGTGATCTAAATGTGGATTTCACAGTCCAATCTCTGCAAGTTTTTTACTGTCAGAAGAAAGATGTAGTACCTGTAAAATATCTAAGCTATGTGTCTGTACTGCTCTTATTGAATATAAGGACATTTTACTTATCTCCAAAATATAAAAATAAATATAAAATAAATATAAAGGCTCTAATCCTTACACTCCCTACAGTTGTACAGGATGAAAAATGCTTCGGTGGATCCCACTGGAGCAGAAAAACTCCTCCTCAGGGTGTTTTTCAGGGTATTTTTTCCCCTCACTACCATACAACACAGGTGGATAAAAACTGATGCCAACTCTAGGCACACAAAGCAAGGTGTGGCAGGCAGCCATAATTCTAATCCTTTTCATGAATGAAGGGGTGACACCCTACAGTCTAAAGTCAATCAGCTGAGCAACACTATTTTTGGCACACAGGAAAGACAATTTCCTGCCACTGTGAATTAATGATTCAATTCAAGGAGCAAGTAATAGTTTTTAATTTCCAGTGTGAGAAGCCACTGCAGTGACATAAATGCCTACATCAACTTCCTTCCTATAGACCTGCCAAGTGCCATTTGTTCAGAGGGCAGAAGAGATGAGCACTTCTGTTAATTACCAGCACAGCTGAACAAATGCAGATCTGCTCTGCATGGCCTTGGAGCTGAGTAAAAACTACCCCTATAGACTTCATGTGTGTGCATCTGACTCTGCTCTGCCACTACTTAACATTTCAGACAAAACTGCAGCCATTTTACTTCTATTTCCTCCAGTTAATTTCTGCCAGTTCACAGTGATAGATTATAACTGCAAGCCTGCAGGACAGCAAGTGTCTCCACAGCAGGACCTTCCCACTCCATCATTAGAAAGATGATCCAAGATAGGGTTGCTCAGCCTCTTCTACTATCTTACGTGTTTTTTCCCCTCTCCAAAGAGTGTGCTCTGTAGAATACCAGGCACAGACCAATAAACCATGCAGGCTCACTGCCTGTCTCATTTTAATTGCTACCACGGGATGGATTCAGAACTGCAGCTGATGAGCAGCAG
>NW_009952711.1:8017015-8027463 GCF_000747805.2 Chaetura pelagica
CAGGAATAATACCTTTCTAAAGTCAGTTGCAAAATATATTATTTTTCTGCAGTGAGGCCAGGCAATTTTCAAGTATAAGATGTGCACTCACAGTATTGGGATAAACTTTCCTCTCCACAAGTGTTTAGCTCCCATTAATAAGTTCTATGTATATGCATCAGAAGGACACAGTTGTTAATTACCTGGAATTACAGGAAAACCTATTTTCAGTTCTGAATCAGTGAGCTTTAATTTGGGAAAAAAATACATATAAATAGAATAGCTACTCAAAAGGTTCGTAAGACCCAGTAGCCTATGTATAGAAATCTACATCAGCCAAGACTTGAAAGTATCTGTTGGTAGTCATGATTCCTGAAAATCTGCACATATCATCCCCTCTCTTGTGTATGCACAAGATCAGTGGATCACCATTTGATCAATTTATTTTATGCTCTTCCAATTTCCTCAATTCTCTTTAAACAGGTTGGAGACCTGCATTCAGATATTATAACATGTGGGTGTCACTTTTTGGAGCCCTGTTGTGCTGTGGTGTCATGTTTGTCATCAACTGGTGGGCAGCTCTCATCACTTATGCCATTGAGCTCTTTCTGTATATTTATGTAACATATAAGAAACCAGGTAAGGCCAGAAAACTATTTGTGGGTGTGTGTGTGTGTGTGTTTTATGCAGCCAGGTGGGACCTTACAGAAATTCTGCCCACAGAATAAGGCATTACTTTTTTCCAGTATCTTTCTTTAGAAGGAAGTCTGGAGCACCCTGTTATATCTCACTTTATATAAGACAGATTAAGAGGACAGTCTGATGAATTTTTGCCTGTTTAACAAGCACTTTAAGTATGGTCCTGGGCTTTATGTAAACATTTCAGCACACCAGTTTATTCCTACCACATATTCACTACATTTGGGCTTTAACTTGAGTATCATTCATAATTTTCTTCCATCCACACACAAAACAGATGAATTTTGCTGTGCTCCTAGCTGACTCATATGGTGTCTTCACTCAAAATGTAAACCTGCTGGCCATTATGCAACACAAATGTAAGCTGAATTATTCATGAATGGATCATTCTCCAGCACCTCCCTGCAATCCCTCAATAAATCAAGAAAGACAGTCACACTCTATTGCTGGAACTAACCGCTTAGCAGCTCAGCAAACCACAGGAGCTGTCCTCAGAAATCTGTGCACTAATACAATACAGCACCAGTATGAGACCAGACATTTTGGTTATTCATACCCAGCACAAAACTAACAGATGCCAATTTTAGTGCCAATCATCTTCTGCAGTAGAAAAAATTAATAAAAATAAAAAGGGGCAAGGTTCCCAGCAGAAGATTTGGTTTCACTGCAGCTAGTTTGGGATGGCAACACCTGGTGTGAGCCTGTTACTCTTTTCTGTGTGTATCACTGCCCTGTTGTGTGTCCACCCTATCTGTGACTGGGATGATCTGTGGTTCTCCTCCTGTAAATACCATCAGCTGTAGGAAAATGCACCTGTCACAAGACAGTTGGCAAAAGCATCTGAGGAATTCTACCCTTCCCTTATATATTGCCAGTGTCCTTGCCACAGAGCAGCACCTTAAAGCTTGGTTATGTTCACTGCAGACACTGCAAAAGGCATCTATCTATATCCTGCTCTTCCAGAGAGTGACTTCTGTTCAGCACTGATTTACCAGCAACTGAAGGGTTCAGAAAAGACAAATATTCCTTACAAAAGATGACCTCTACACAAACCTCCATTTATTTGCACTAACTATTAGCTTTATATATTGGTATAACGGGACTTGATCTGCATTCACACAGATCTCAGTGGAAAGCTGTTTTGTATCTGCCTCCATGCACCAAACAGCTACACAATAACAAGAAAAGATGGAAATATGAAAAACTGGTTTTGAAGAACAATTTTGGATCAATATAGTAGAACAGAGCTAACTGGCCCTAGACATTTTCCTTCCTAATGGCTTAATTGGAACTTTGTGAAATTCCACACTAAATACATGACTCGGGGCTATCCACTTTATACATGGGAGAGGGATACAAAGTTAATGGAACAGATAATAAAACAGCTTTTAACCAGAGGAAGGAAGTTCCCTACAATTTTTATATATTTTATATATATGTATATAAAGAATGGGATTATTTAATTGCATGTTTGTTTTTGCATCATGCAAGCAAAACCTACTCTGTTATGGAGTGCAAAGAACAATAGCTCTGTATCTAGGAAGGATAAGAGAATATACCCTCTTTTGGCTCATAAATAATGTCATTTCTGACCTTTGCAATAGAACATATTGAAAATCCCATGGTTTAATATGCATTATTTATCTTTATTATATGCAGAAGTAAATTGGGGCTCTTCTACACAAGCTCTTTACTATATTAATGCCTTAGACAGTGCTCTGGCATTAACTACAGTGGAAGACCATGTGAAAAACTTCAGGTAAGATTTCAAGTGAAGAGTAGAATGGCTTATTGTAAGTAAATTCCCCAATTAAACACAGCCTCTCTTTTCCTCCTAACAGACCCCAGTGCATAGCATTAACAGGAGCTCCTATGGTCAGGCCTGCACTGCTGGACATCACACATACTTTCACAAAGAACAACGGGCTGTGCATCTGTTGTGAAGTGTACACGGTAAGGGCAGCTGGGTTACATCTGCAAATGCAGCACCAGTGGGCGCTACAGGTCTCTGCACATTCCGCCCTCACTCAGCACACAACGGTGCTGATAGGCATCTGTGCAAACCATGAAGAGATTTGCCTTGAGAGTGGATTTTGTCCCAAGTCTTGATAAGAAAGCTGTTGGCTGATACAAAGCCTGCTGGAAAACGCTTTATTCAGATGCATTTCAGAGTTTATAGTCAACCAAAAATGGTTTGAAGTAAGTAAGCATTACAAAGAATTGGGTTTTTTTTACAGACAAGGCAAGACTTAAAGAAAATCCCCCCTCAAAAAACCAAAACTTCAAGGATTATAGTGCAATAGTCAAATTACTCAGGCTCTATTTCCAGCTTTGTCACTGATGTGCAGTATTGGGGTTTGGCAAATAATTCAGCTCTCTTTGCAGTGGTTTCTCCAAAACTGTAACAATGCTAATTTTGAGGATAAAAATGCTCTTCTGAGATATAAAGAGAAGAGCAAAGTATATTTCTAGTTATAAATACACAGGAAATTATGTTTCCTAAAGGATGAAGATCTAGTCTCTCATTGTGAGTGAACAAAAATAGATGGGTTTGCAGTGTAGAGGAGAAAGTGTATTTTAAATATTTCAACCTTTTAATTTGGAGAGGAAAAAAAAAAAAGGCAAACCGCTTGTGGCACCAAATGGGACTGGAGACTCTTAACAGAGTCAGTCCAGGCAAGACAATATATGCCTCTAGAGCACTGTAGGAATAATTCATTTGATGCTGCCACATTGCAGAAAGGGAGTACAGAAGGTCTATGTGTGATACTTCCCAAATCAAATCCATGAAGAATTAATGGTCCTAATTCTTCTCTACTGTAATTATTGTTAGCTTTCCTACTGCACTGAGTAGTAGCAGAATCAATCCCAACAAAGATCCTGAAACTGTGCAGCTTCCTAAATTTGAGTTGCAGCAAGCTTTCTGAATTCTGAGGCGTGTTTCTCTAACATTATGGAGAACTGAGTTTTCATTCCTGTCTATATAAAAAAAAAAAAAAAGAAGTCTATTTTGCTTATTTCCATTGGGTTTTAAATTGTTATTCCTTCAGCAACTTAAGCTAAATTTAGTTTGGTTGTTAATAAAAGTGTGACAAAATGAACTTTTGTGATTTGCAAAATTGTGGTTAAAAGTGGATGATTCCTAGGAACCACGTTGGAGAGCAGCCTACAATATATATAATAACAAACAGATCAAGACTATTTAGCCATAAATGTAACACACTGCATGTTTTGCCTTAAAAGCTGACATGCTGCTAGCTATGCATAAAATTTTGAGACACCATGCTAGACAGACCATCTTCCCTCCCTTTTTTCCAAGGAACAGCAAGAAACGTTTCAGAAACATGGTGATAGACAGTTCAGAGATAGGGAAAATGAATATGGCAACTGAGCATAAAGATGATTTTAAAGTCATGTGTCTCTGAAGTTGCAGTTGCACGTTGGCTTCAACAGTCTGAGTTTCTAGTACAAAGGGCTATTCTGCTTTTAATCCCTGCCTTCATGTAAAAATATTTTTGCAAGGTTAGTCTTCAGTCAGCAAATTCACTGGACAAAGATTAACACTGATACAAAGGATGAGCAGGGAAGGACACAGACAGGCTATCACGTGATAGAAGGGTGGGACTGTTCTCTTGGCCAGCAGAAACACACTGTGCAAACCAGTTGTGAAATCACCTTCAGGAAATCTCATTAGACATACTGGAAACAAGGGTAAGACTTTTTTGCTCCTCTCCTTAACCACAAGGGGACTTCAACTTTATTGTTCAACTTACTATTCCCAGCTCTTCACACTACTCTTCCAACAGCCAAGATCAAACTCTTCTTAAGTTACACTCATTAAATCCAAACAAATTCCAGTATATTTACTATCACCTAAGAATGTAGCATGATCTCATTAATGGAAGATCACACAGACTCTCCCATCCTTCTCCTGGTACTTCCCAAAGAGCCATAAGAGGACTTCAGAAATAGGTATGAGGGACAACACCTGAACTCAGCCTACTTTTGATCAGGCTAAAACTCATTTTGCCAGGTCATCTCCCAGCTTCTCTCTCCATGCCATTTTCAATTTTTTAGATGAAACTAGCTGGAAAGTTTATGTTGAAGGCCTTGCCTCCTTTTCTAGTAGCCAATGCCAATTCGCTGAAGGTAAATGTATTGCAGTTAGTTCTACATCCACATAACTGTGTAGTACATTCCATTTTCTTCCAGGAAGGAAAAAAAAAAAAAAGTTCCAGTAAGGCTGAAAAGTTTTGAAAGAAGGATGTTCTGGGTTTACATTGCAAGTTACCTCTTGGGAATTGATATTTGAATTAAGTGATGCCTCCCACACATTTCACTTTGGAGAAAATATTTCTTTTTAGTTTGAATTTACTCTGTTCTTCAAAGGGAAATAAATTTTGAGCTTGCAGTATTTGCTAGAAAAAAAAATATTTAAATCCCCCTCAGCTCTATTTTAACCAGTTTCCCAGTTTAGCAGAAGCAGCTACCATATACCAACTTACTTTAAACACTAAAATATGAATTTTGAAATACAATCTCCTGAGCATGAGCTTACTAGGCCGTCCTAGTTTCATATTATAGGCAACAACTTCTAGAATTTCTCTAGTCATCTGTTCCATTGGAACAAAAACTGGAACTTGCCAGCATCCTCAAAAACATTATAAATTTTAAAAGACACATAGGAATGGCTTCTGCACAAATTGAAACTCTGCAGCAAACTCAAGTTCAAAACTATCTGTTTATAACATACCAAACTGATGCCACTTCCCAAGCTAGGCACACAGAAATACTCACTGGATTCCAAGCAAGAATTGTTTACGAAGTCAAGTCAGGGAGGGACTTTTTTCACCATGAAATGTTTCACCTAACCTCAGATATTTTTCTAAGATGTTACAATCTATAGTAGTCCTTCTTTCTGTCAGAATCACTATATTTAAGTAGCATTAACAGCCTTGGCACTCTCAAACAGAATGTGAATGCTATTAGCAGCACAGTTCATTTCAAAGGGCTGAATCTCTGTGGGCCCTTTTTGGAAGTGTATTTTTCTGACTCTCTCCATTTGCTCCCACAGCAGACTAGGTAACTCCTTCAAAATCATTGTGTGATGTATAATACAAAGACTTCTTAATAACATTTTATTGTATCATGCAGGGCCCACGCAAGCTGTGTGTTAAGGAGATGAACAGCGGCATGGCAAAAAAGCAGGCCTGGCTCACAAAGAACAAAAGAAAAGCCTTTTATGCAGCAGTGGCAGCTGAAAGCTTCAGAGAGGGAGTCAAAAGTCTACTTCAAGTAAGATTTTTGTTTACAGAACACACAGAAGAGTGCTACATCAAAGCATCCCTGTGTATATATGGGTAACATTATAAACAGAAAGGGCATTCTGGGGGTACATGTATATTATAATTCATGTTATTTCATAAAGACATCTGCTTCTGGGCTATGGAATTATAAGACAAGGAAGACCGATTCTCTCCTAAATGAACAAGACATTAATATAAAAAAAAGGGAGGCATCTAGAGAGCAACGTATCAATGTCTATGCAGTCAACACTTGATACACTTCAATTCTATTGTTTGGTATTATGCAGCATATTAAATATCTGAGAATATTTATGCAGCCATTGAAGACTGAAAATGTGTAATATACACTTTCTCCAAACAAGAAGGCGATCTAAATAAAAAGAGTGCAATATTTTCCTGTTGCTCTAAGAATACAGCCGAACATTTCCAACAGTCCATTTAAAATGGCTTTAATGAAGGCTCAGAAGCACTGTTTGCGTATTTCCCATCAATCTCTCTCTCACATATATGAATATTTAAACACACTGATATTGAGGCAAAATGTAGAGAAAATTCCCTTCCTGTGAACAAAACACACTGCTGAAAAGACATCAGTGCAAACTGAGACAGTAGGGAATCAACTAAAATACGCTGGGTAACAGTCACCCACTGGTAGCCTACCAGGGCCCTTTGTACACACACTGAATGGACAGCATGATTAAGCAAGATGAAATATTATTAATAAAGACCTCTTTGTTGTATCAAAGCCTCACAAGGACACTTCATCTTGAGTTTATACACTTCCACAGCAGGAGATCCTTCTGATGTTTTTGTGAACTGTTACAGTCTGATGATCTCTTCCTTTCCATTACTGCTTAAATACAATTGCTAAAGCTAACTACCAGACTACAAATAATTGCCTTCCAGCAAACAAAAGTATAACCATATCATCATGATGGTAACCTAAGGACACCTGCATTGCTTTGCCAACCAATTATTAATTTGTATGTAAATAGTGCATCTACATCTGTGCCACTCAAAACCCACCCAGGTTCCAACAGTTTTATCTATTTTCTTTTTGCTAGTAGTAAAATTTGGCAAGTGTAACAACCTGACAAGCTGGTGTATTTGTAGGTCTCCTGAAAGGCTCCCAATACGTTTTTAGATTTCTATAAAAATTAGATTAGCTGAATCTAGACCTCACAACCCATACTTGTTCAGGTTTTAGCATTCAGGTCCAGTTTTGAGGCAATCTAATATTTTCACAAACCATTGTTCTTCCTGTTTATAAACTGCAATTTTATCTATAAAATAGACTCAGCTAATTTTGGATAATATTTTGGAACAGCAATAGTTTCCAAGTTCAAGGCAAAAAAAAAATAAATTCTTACGAATTGTCTGCAAGTGTTCTGAGGTGTTTAAGAGACTTTAGACCCAGTTCATTTATGGAGTATTCCAAAACTGATAAAAGCTGTATGTTATTATATTAGAATGAGCATACAAACAGTGCTTGAAATCTCTCTTGATTCCAAGTTATTGAACCATTTTAATGAGAGCATGTCAGAAGAAATGCAAATGAATGCTAATTTAGCAAAACTACATTTCTGTCATCTAAAATCATTTATAGTTAGAATGATTTAGAGCTAATCTTTCAGCTTTCTGCATGGAAATGAGCATGAAGGACATTCATGAAATGCAATCTAGTTGTAAGTGTCTCCAGAACATTACTTCAGTTATCTTTTGCCATTACTTTTCATTTGCAGTAAAAGCATGTGTGTACCTTCTCAAATAGTGTTTTAATATTGCTAGGCCTCAGGCTTGGGTAGAATGAAACCAAATACCTTGGTGATTGGATTTAAGAAGGACTGGAGAAATGCCCCTGCCACACAAGTTGAAAACTACGTGGGCATTATACAGTAAGTCACAGATCAGCATTTCCTTTTTTACTCCTCTTAAGTTTACATTTATACAGCATTTCTGTACAGAATTTAAGGTGTAGAAAAAATGTAAGAAAATACCTACAAAGTTGGTAACAGTTTCTGCCTATTAAAAAAGGTTCCTTGGCTTCACACACCTAGCAGGATCTGCTTAGCAAACATCTGGCACTGTCAGAGCTGATATGCCTTGACAATGCTACATAAGGAAGCTGCACTGCTGTCAGTAGTGCTTTTGCAGAATTGTGTTTTTCCATTTTTAGTGGGCAGGAACTCAAGAGAAAAACAACCCTAACATACATACTTAAGGAATAAGAGAACATAATGGAATTCTTCTTTTAAGCCTAGGAGACAGAGGAAGAACCTTGCTTCAAATCCCCTATGTCCCTAAGGCTCATCAGCTCTGTGGGTTGAGATTTAGGTAGGAAACAGTCAGTCAGAAAATGGGCTTCTCATACATTCTTGCTCAAAATTCACCTGTAAAGTTGAAGCAAGATAAAGAACAAGGAAACCCATCTCAGCTTTGTTATTTATCAGAGAAGGGAGAAAAAATTATCCATTGGCAACGTAGTTCCTAGAAAGTGTTATCAGAAAGACCCCTTTCAGGATTAGCCTATCTGTTCCAATACCCAACTATCCCATTTTTTTTTCAAATGAGGGAAGAAAGTCAATAGTACTTTACTAAATCTTGGGCAATTCCTTCTGCAATTTTACCTGAAGCAGCCTAGTGCATGGCAGTAACACCTCCCTGTGAGCATTAACACTTTTACCAATCTGCTCAAAGTAACATCCCTCAGTGACATACATGATGCAAAAGGATACAAATATATTTTTCTTTCTTTTCAGTGATGCCTTTGATTTTGAGCTCGGTATGATTATAGTCAGAATCAGCCAAGGATTTGATATATCTCAGGTCCTCCAGGTTCAAGGTATGTGATGACTCAATAGTTGAATATCTATGCTGGTTACATGCTCAGCATGAAAAGGATTATGACCAATACACTTAGAGTCACTCTTAGCTCCTACACCCATAACTTCCACAGTTCCTCCTTGCTTCTGCAGTTTTAATCCCACCTGAAATCCTTGCTGAAGCATTGGCAGTGCAAGCAGGAGGCCAAGCCTCACACATTAAGGAGCTCTGCACAACAGAGAGCTTAACTCTGAAAGTACTTTCAGCACAGACACAGACTATAACAGTTTAAATCATGTCCTGCCACAGCAACAAGTCATTCTGTAGCATGTTTTCTTCCTGCTCTTGGTACACCTTTGTCCCTGTGCTCACCTGAGATCTCTGGGGCTGGTGGGAATTGGGAAGCTGCACTTTGGGTACCAACTCTGTAGAATGCTGGGTCCCAGAAAGTTCCCACTCATGCAAAAATCTGGAACCCACAGGAAACATCAGTTCTCTTTTTCACCTTTTTGTTCATTCTTCTTTCAATTAGCAGTGCGTATCTCAGGGGAAAAGGAAAACCTTCCACCAGGCCACAACCAGACATGCCATCTAGGTGGTAAATGTAGACAGAGCATGCAGGTAGCTGCACCTAAACTAAGGGCTTCCACATACGATGGTGGCCTTCATTTTTCCTCTCCTCTTACTGGCTTCTTAGGAACGCTGGGGAGGCAATGAGTCCAG
Organism: Chaetura pelagica; assembly: GCF_000747805.2. Lineage (NCBI taxonomy): Eukaryota > Metazoa > Chordata > Aves > Apodiformes > Apodidae > Chaetura > Chaetura pelagica. Next base: position 8,026,546 of record NW_009952711.1, read on the forward strand.
ATAAAAATCCCATCAGAACAATTCTCTAGGTTTTCAGTACAATAATTTTTCCACTTATTGTAAGTTTGTCCACTTGAGCAGACAGATACAGCCTAAACCTGGTCATTACTCCTAGCATTCCCTGTCCTACCCACCAGATAAATGTTTTGTGCTACAAAGGAATTGGATAAAATCTATAGACAAGGAACACAGGCAAGCAGAAAAACAACGGCGACTCTTTGCTGCCGCCTGCTGCAAATCCGCCTCCAGTTCCTCAGACACACAAACCGGGCTCAGAACTGCTGGGGAGAACACCCAGGAAGGACCTAAGTACCTTGGCTAATTAAAACCAACATTAATACCCCATTAAACACGACTGATTCTAAGATGAGGCAACCCTCAAAAGCAAATCGCCTCTCAGAATTAAAAAGAACCAAAGACTCCTTTGAGAAACATGGGTAGATGAATACTCACCAAGCAGACAGGCAGCCTGATCTGCTTGGAGAGCGACAGGGCAAAACTGTGGGGTCCTCAGAAAAAAGTCCAAACTAATTGTCACGATCCGTGACCTATTATATCTCCTTATTGGAGTGTATTAACTTATCAGGATTTGCTGAGAGATCCACACGTGGGTATCGCCTCACACAGAGGATACAGGAACTTATGTCCTGACTTTTTTGAGTGAATAACTCGCTCAGTGCTTACTAAATTTCTAACAACAGCAAGGTTTATTGTGGGGAAAACAAAGCAATTTGGGGCAGGAGGTTCAAAAGGAGTGATTACAACACATTAAACATATATGGGTACACCTTAGTTACACATCTTATCCACGTGAGGGAAGCAGAGGGGAGGGATTTGCCCGAATGGCTGGACTATATTTTCCCCTATAAGCTGGGGTAGCCGGAATTGTCTCACCACGGCAGTGCACAGGTAGGATGA
>NW_009952711.1:8027703-8044005 GCF_000747805.2 Chaetura pelagica
TGTAGACGACCGCCTCGCACACACGAGGAGAGAGCGAGAGAGAGAGAGAGAGGGGCGTGTCGCGCTGCCTCTCTCATGGGGTTCTTCGGCGCCAGTTTTGCATTTCCGGGCTTTTCAGCCAATCAGGCGGGACCTAGTCCTGCCCCTGCTTCTGGCGACGGCTCCTCCCCTGCAGCAGCTGCTCCCCCCCCCATACACACAGAGGGGGTTTCCTGCCATATGGAGACGCCGTTTTAAGTCAGTTTTGTCGGCTGACTCAAAGGACATTTCATGTTCGTGTAAGGAAATACCTGGTCCTTCACACTAATAATGCTGGTTTTCTCCCCCCGGTTGATACCCAGAAGAGATCTGCCTGTTTCGTTGCTTGATATAAGTCAGAAACAGCTCGGAAGATACAGTCATTAGAACACCAGTGAAATTAGAGCAAATACCAACTTTGCATGACTATCATCACATCTAATAATTAGAAGCACATGGCTTTCATGGATCCAAAAGAAATTATATTCTTTTCTGTTGGCAATTGAGAGTACCAACAGAGCTAATAATGTCTAGCTAGCCAGGGTTTGGCTTTTTTGGTTTTGTTTTGTTGGGGTTTTTTAAACAACACATTTTCAATTAATTTACCTCACTTTTGGTCCATGTGTTACTCAAACAAAAGTTTTCCCTATGAAAAAAAAACCTTCTGCAGGCAAATGCCTGGGTCATATTAACATTTTCCATGATAACATGTGGTACTTTTTTTCTCAGCAAAAGTTCAATATTGTCAAGATGAAATTGTTATTTTGTATTACTGAATTTATAGAATTGGTTAATGAAATCTTACACCTTTGCAGCAAATGCTGAAAAAAATAAAACCTTGAAGACATTTCAGCATAGAAACTGATCACATGCTCAGGGTCCTTATATATTTCTGAGAATCTCACTGTCCAAATCTATGTAACCTTTCTGGGGACCCAATGGCTAGAACTCACGACACCTCAGCTTTCTCACATCAGGAAGTCAGCTTTCCAAATATGTTTTTTAAATTCTTGGGGAAAGAAACCAAACAAATCCACAAACATAACTCAATAGTGTCTCATGTGACCATAAAATACAGTAACACTGAATTTGATCTGGAAGAGGAAATGTGAGAGCAGCTGAGTAGCACTTTAGTACACACCACTGCTGTAGGTGTGGGCACCTTAAGTTAGAACTTCCAAAGATGAATTCAAGCTCCTCCTCCCTATTGGTTTGCAAGGATAAAGCATTTTAAAGTTTTTCCTCCCAGTAGTTGGACATTGTGTACTAAGTACCACAACAGCAATTACATCACCGCCATTATTTCAATAAGTGATTTAACTTAAAATTGAAAGTAATGTGTTACTAGTTCCCTTACTTTCTCAATATACAGAGGAATTAGAGAAGCTGGAGCAAGAAAGATTGGCACTAGAAGCTACCATTAAAGAAAATGATTTTGAAGAAGGAAAAAGGGGCATCTGTGGACTCTTCAGAAAAGCCACCACACTCAATATCTCAAAACATGAAACAAAAAAGGGTAAGTTCCAAAATGACAACTTCTCCCTGACCCTTCAATGCATCACATTTTCACTAATATATAAACTGAACTTCGATTCCAAGGCAAAAACTCCGGAACCATGAAGAAGCCCCTGGAACAGGACCTACCCTGTGCAAACCTGTCTTAGTGGCCACAACCTTGCAATGCAGAACAGAGTGAACACCCTCTAGCAAGACAGGGTACTTTGCACGACACAAATTTAACCCCCTCCCCTAATTAGCTAGATGTGCTTCTCAGCTCAGCTTGTGTTGCATTTTATTTGTCAAAATATAGCAAATGGTCACTACCGTTTGAAGAATACAGAGCAAGCTGGTTTTGGTTTTTTTGTGGTTGGGTTTTTAATAGGGTGTTTTCAAATTTTAAACAAGGGGCCCTTTTTTCTCTTCTCTAAAGAAAACATGAACATAACCACAGTAATAGGCACCAAGCAACCTCACTTTACTCAAAATACAAACACAAACCCAGTACCCATCTGAAAAGCAGGTAAAAATAGCACTACTGCTCTATATTCTAAGCATAATTTCATAAAAATGCACAAACGAAGGTGGTAAAAGTACTGGAAGTATATGTACAGCATGCTGTCAAGTAACTAATTAACATATAACTTACAAGTATAGATGACAAAAATTCCATTTCAGATGTAGTAAAATGATACAAAAAAACAGAATCAAAAGTCTCATTTCACAACTGCTAGGCTGTAATGATAATGACCCACCTGAAGCCACACTTGTACACAGACAAGTATTTTCAGAGTTTTCACCTACAGAGACTATTACATCTGGCTGTGAATGCAACTCCCACTGGTATCAAGATGATCTACACACTGAAAACATAAAATGTCATTTTTCTTTACTTGGCAGACTTCAGTTCATTTTGCAGGCTTCAGCAGAATGTATTTTTATAACAAATATCACAAGAATGTGCACCCCTTTTTCAACTACCCTTTTTGATTTAGTCCCGAACAGCACAAAGGAAACACATATTACACACTTCGGCTCTATAGATGAGATAGATGATGTTAATAAATATCCCTGCCTCTCTAGTTTTGCTTATACATACATCCTCTCCAGAGACATTGCATCTTCCAGCACAGATGCTAGAACTGTAGAGAAAAGCCAATAAATGCTTTAGAACTATCCTGTCCACACTCTAGAAATACAGGGTAAATCAAACAAAGCATTTTCAGAACCTTGCAGAACCTAAAGCAGCCTGTCTACCCATTTAGAAAACTGCTCTGACGCCATCTTTTTGAAATCATTGTAAGAGAAACAGTGATAAAGACACAGGCTTCAAAAGATGGCATGAGAGAAGGCAAGCCTGAATACCTTTTAAAGCCAGCTAAGCAAACAGCCTGCATCAAAGTTTATTTTCAATTAACAACTCTCTCAAGCATAAGGAAGTTGCCATGTATGCTTCTGTTCTCTGCCTTCCAGTTTTAGCTTCTCCTATCCTCTCACTTTACCCTGTTAGCTTTCTTTGTCCAACATCACAGTGCATTCCATGGACCTCTTGTGTCTGAGCTTGTAAATGATGCAAAATTATGCCATTTACTTCTGAAATCTATCAGTTGTTTCCAAATTGCTTTTAAAGGCCCCAGTGGTTAACTAAAGCTCCAGTTTAGGTTAACTAAAAAGCTCCAGAAAACAAATAATCAGATAACCCTCTTCAAGATATTATAATCTAGTGAAAACGTATTACACAAGCTTTGATTTTCATACATATTTAGATTTAAACTACAAAAATTATGTCAGAAACTGCTCATTTTCCTGAAGCTTTCTCCCCACTTGGCTGTATAAAACTACTTACTGTCTCACTTGTCAGAAACCCTTCTACAAGTCTTCCACATTTTTTCTTTCTCATTGCAGAGAGCACCATTAACACAATGCAGTCAATGCATGTGGGTGAATTCAATCAGAAGCTGCTAGAAGCCAGCAGTCAATTTAAAAAGAAGCAAGGGAAAGGAACAATTGACATTTGGTGGCTGTTCGATGATGGAGGTATGGAATTCAAGAACAGCAGAGAGAGAGATTTCTGTGTTACCAACTATAAAAACAGACTTGAGAACCTGCACAAAACTATTTTCTCTTAAGATTACATAGTCAATTCTCTGTCTGGCTTAAATGCTTTAAGATTAACTTATCTCCAACACTGCCTAAGTGAAGGATGGAATTGTTACCACACAATGCACTAACTTGATCTTCCTGCAATTTTATATGTTCTTCCAGGTCTAACAATCCTAATTCCTTACATTCTAACTATCAGGAAGAAGTGGAAAAATTGCAAATTAAGGATCTTTACTGGAGGTAAAGTCAATAGGATTGAAGAAGAAAAACTAGTGTAAGTATTACTATATTTGTCGCACTGTCTAAAGCGTTTGAAGTGATGCTGAACATAGTGCAGATACAGCAGAAAGCTGGGAATTTCTAAGCCCAACTGGTTTATTGTACAGTGGGCAGCAAAAAAAAAAAAAATAAATTACATACTTGATAGAAAGGTATTGAGCTTATGGCACAGCCCTCAAGGCTCAGTGTAAATGAGCCACTGTAAATGATTGCCAAAAGAAACTCACATCCAGCAATTTTTACCATTAATAGCTCATATTCCCTTCTCCAAGAAGAGCATTCTGAAGTCTGTAATGAGAATATAATTACTTCTATAGGATTTACATGATAGTCCAGTTAACAGTAAGTGAAACTGCACATGAAGCATCTCATATGCAAATACCATAGACAGATAGCTCACATAAATGTGATTAATCATGGTAAAATGTAACAGAATAAGTTAATAAATTTTAAATCTAATTTTATTTAGCTTTTGTAAAAAAGACTAGATTTCAGAAACACTATTTGCCTTCAAGCAAATGAAAGGTACTATTATAAACTTATTTTCATTATGTCAGTATGTAGGACCTTTCCTTCCAAGGAACTTTACACACTCAGGGCACAGCCATTTCACCATGGAAAGCAGGCCAATCTGGGATGGAGGCCTGGAACTGCTTAACAAAGAGCAGCAGCACCATGTAGGGAGTTAAAAACAAAATAACCAACCAAAACTCCAATGAAAAGCAAAATGGTTGCAAGGACAGGAGGTAGAATTTAGCCAGCATCACTAGGATCACTGTGCCTTGGAAAGACAGCTGCCACAGGGATGCTTCCTTAAGCTTTTGCTTTCACATAAAGCAAACTTTACCCCACTGTGGTTCTGTCAGCTGTAAGGATTATCTTAAAGTTAACATACTTCTGTAGAAGTGATTCACAAGTGTTTGTACAAACTATTCTTATCATTGGGTAAAAAATAGCCTGAGACCTGTACAAGGACCTGCAGGGAAATGTTCTCTGCTCCCTCTCCAGAGTCTGCCCAAGCTTGGTTGTTCAGGACCACACCTAGCTCCTGGATCTAGACAGTCAGGTCACCGGATTTCATTGAGAGGATGCAGGAGGTTTTGACATCAAATGGGATTTGTCAGGACATGACAGATCTTCACAGAGGAGTTCTGTCACCTGTATACACTGCTTATCCTACAAAAGCCAGAGTCAACAGCATGGCCAGTACAGTTGACAAGGACCTAGTTTGTCTCCAATAAAACATTATGTGTACATACTTCTATGTACACACTAGTCTTCCTCAACAGCATATTCAACCACACTCAGAAGCCTTCAGAGAGACAAATCCAAAGGCCAGGTGGCTATTCCATTCACTAGGCTGATCTATTAAAGCAAAATCCAAGTACAATTTAATCTGTTGTATTTCCAAATTAGAAAATAAATTTATCAGGACTTTTGCTAACAAGCAATTCCCCAAATATTAAATCCATACCACAAAAGCTAAGACTTTGCTCTTTTTGGTGTTCAGAACAAGGGTTGCCCAAGGGACATCAAGATTTATCTACGCAGTATGCTGTTCTTATATAATAAAAAGTAGTAAATTCTCAGCTCACAAGCAAATACATATTTCTATCATGATTTGCACTTAGGAACTTCCTGACCTTTGCAAATTCTAAAGTTTACATTTAAAAAAAATGAGGTTAGGGGGAAGAAGATGCAAGCTCCCAACCCTGCTTCAACCAAGAGCAAAACTGACCTAAGTAAACTGTTCTAACCTCAGCACAAACACAGAGTTATAAACTATCCCTGCTGCCAACTGGGTCAGAAAATCAAACCAATTTTTTTTATACAAATATGTAAAGACAACAGGTGAGGAGACCAACAGAAATTCATAAATGAGAAAGATTCTTTAAGTATGACACATCAACCTTCTGGACGAAATTTTCACCAACACAGAGACTATCAGTGTCGTACATACTCCATGCATAGAATTCTGATAATAACAGAACAACGGAAGCCTTCTCTAAGTATTGGATAATTCTGTCCTACTGTATTTTTAGTATTTTTCCTTTATAATTCAAGCTTTTGCAAATACTTAAAATACCACTTCTTTCTGTAAACACTCTTCCCTCTGCTATTCGTTTCAATTTTTTACAATTTTCATTGATCATGAGTTAAACAAATTACACTAAAGCAACCACATCTATCCAGTTCTGTAACTGGAAACTGAAACACTAAAGCATTTAAAGTAATTTGTCAAATAGTTAAAGATAATGAGACAACTGTTTGATATCTTAACTCATTTAAGTGTGCTCTTTGATGCAAAGCAATCAGAAATACAGTGGTAAAATGTTCTCTCCTTTGTTTTCAGGATGGCTTCACTTCTAAGCAAATTCAGAATAAAATTTGCTGATATTAATATCATTTGTGATATCAATATAAAGCCCAACAAAGAGAGGTAAGAAACATTAGCAAAATCCATTATTTAGCAGCTGGCATTTATCAGGAGCTTGTTCCTTTTATGTTGAGCATTAAAAAAACCCAAAACACACCACAAAGAATAACAGTCACTTTATCACAATCATTTGCTAAGTACCTAGAGCAGGAAAAAGAAAACAGCCTTTTAAAAAACTCAAAGGGTAAAAACTAAAGGCACCCTTTTTCTTAATGTTGTAATAAGGCTTAATTTTAATAAAGTCTAATTAGAAACCATACTTATCAGCCACTAATTTTAACAGGCATTTTACGGTGACTTTTCATATCTGTTTAGGTTGCAATAGACTTCCCTTCATCATATTAGTCAGTCAGTCACAGTTCTCTTGTAGCTCACCATCTCTGCCAACTCAGCCTTCTGGGTTTTACCATGAATTCATAAACTTAATGTTTTTATGGACAAACATAATCACACTTCTCGTATCTCAATATTGTAATACTTTCCTATTACTCAAACATAATGAAGGTTCAATGATTTTTTAGAAACTAACTCATCTATAGAATTAATTAAGTTAGTTAGAACTAACTCTTAGGCAAAGATTAGGCAGTTGGGAAACAGTGCTCAAGAAGCTCCACCTCCAGCTGTATTTGTTAGAAAAATAACCTAAAGTCCCTGCTTTCTAAAACATGTATCTACAGAAATCACCTATTTCTTCTGCTTTATGTAGACAAAAATGTATAGCAGGTTGCTCAGAGTACAACTGAATCTTAACTCAATTCATAATATTGCTCCTGGTCTTAAACATCCTCTGAAAATTATCTCACCTTGCTATGCTCTCTTCCACCCTGTTCTTCCCTCCCCTCTTGATAGGTGTAGAGCTATTTCATAGTCAAAGGGCTCCTCCTCTGCACTTAAAGCCTTTCCTCTAAGTTCAAGTGCAATCTCAGGTTAATCCCTGCAACTTAATAAACCAAATGCAGTGTTTAATTATCCTCAAACAACCTTTTAATTATCTTCAAATAACTCAAACTTATTGAAGTGGCACAGATATAACTTGAGGCACAATACAGCAAAGAACACAGATTTTTAATGTTTTTTAGCTACAATGATAGTGGGGCCTGCAATACAGTGTCTGTGAAGTAAGTTAGAGAGTTCATATGCTGCAGCTAGGCCTCCCTGTAATTCCTCTTTCAGCTGGAAATTCTTTGAAGAGATGATTGAACCCTATCGGCTCCATGAAAGCTGCAAAGATATAACAACTGCTGAGAAATTAAAGCGAGAGACTCCATGGAAAATTACAGATGCAGAGTTGGAAGCATTCAAGGAGAAGGTAAAACCTTACCTACCCTTTCTCATCTGTACCATTTTTTACACTCCAGATGTTTCAAGCGATTAGTAAGAAAATGTGAAACACCAGATACAGAATTAGAAACATAGCATGTGCAAACCTGTGTTTGATATTTACTAATTGGATTTATATTGCAACCACTGCAGACGAGTGTTACGGTTGCCTTATTCAGCACTCTGTAAGACCTTGGCATGTTTACAGAGTATTTTCCAGGCTGATGAGCAGCTCTGCCCACATCAGAGCCAGCCATATGAAAACCACCTCTGAACCAGAAGCCACACAGTACTGTGCTGAGCCTGAGCTAGAAATCTCTGCGGGGAGGTTTATTAAATGGCTCCACTGTTTTGGAGCTTGAACCTCTTTAAGAGTGCAGTTCCAAACATTCACCTCTTTGAAATATTTAGAACTGAATCCAGACACTACAACTGGCTCTAGGAATTTTTCCAAAGACAAGATTTAACACGGATTCTTACTTCACTAGCAGAGTGAAGACTAAACCTACCTAGAATGCAGGAGCTCTCCAGCAGCTCAGAGGCTCTCAAAGGCTGATGTTGGCTGATTTACTGGGTGAATTAGAGCCCAAGCTGCTCTTTATTTGTTGGAACACACCTTTTTAGCAATGAGCTGCGAGGCTTCATCAGGCCAGTGCCAAAAGGATACTGCAGACTCCTCCACCTGTAAGAGTCAAGTTCTCCTGTAACTGTCAGAAAATTCATCTAGCAATTTTATTTATGGCTCCTGTTGGACTAACCTGAAAGCACTGAGAGTTTAGTTATCTCCACTTTATGGTGCTGGTAACTTCCTCAGCACTGCAAGGATTGTGAGTCTGAGCTCAGAGCTGCTAGAGGTCACAGCCTGACATATTAACATAAGCTGAAATCAATGGTGATTTAAGAGAACACTGTACACTACCAACTGCAGCAGCTGGGAAGCAGACTGACTGCTCACTGTATTACCCTTTCCAGAGACATGATGAACACCATAAAGTTATGGCAGTCAGCTCTGGGCACAAAACTTTTGAAGTACTCTTAGCATAAATCAACAAAACTTGGCAATCAGAGCCCTTAGAATATCTCTGTATTAAAAAAAACCAAAACAAACAAGCAAACAAACAGGAATATAATTCCAGATATACACACTTGGTGTGCAGAGACAGTGAGGATACAACAGGGAAAAAAACCCAACATGATTAAGCTTGGTCTTATCTAGGTCACTAAGGAACAAGGGAAAAAACCCATAGGTTTAAAGCAACCTGCAACACAAAAATGCCAAATCTCTCTATAAAATAAGAACAGCAACAAAACTTTGGCATACACACCTGGAAAGACATGCCCCTTATCTTCAGAAGTAAGGCAGTTCTGGGAGTTTTATGGAGGACATTAGATCACATTTAAAATCCAACAGAGAAAAAACTGGCAGCACAGATAAAGGGTTATGTTTTGAGACGACTCTCCTGAGAGCAACCAGCTAAATTATTAGGATTCCTACCTATATAACATGTACAAAAAAAAAGCAAAAGTTCTGTAGAGAAGTAAAATTTAAGGTCTGAATGAAGAAAAACCAGCTTTTTACCTTCTCCAGGAAAAGAAAGAATAATTTAACATACATCTACTTCCCATGCTGCAAGCTCCCTGTACACAAACCTGTTCTATTCTGTTGCTCCCTATGACTTAAGTTATAAAAATGTTGAGGGCCTGAGCCTGACCATAAAGTAATCCTGGCTGACTCCCCCAGTAACAGTCATTCATGCAATTTGTACAAACCCATGCAAATGCACAATGCATAAAGCAGCTCGGTCTCACTCCAGACTCTTTATCTTTTGTTTCAGAGGTGAATTTCTGGCAAGGTGCTCATTTACACCCTGATGTTCAGCCCTACCAGCACGGCAGCTGGACACTTACAAAACAGATTAATTAACATATTAATTGCCACCAAACAATAGCACAAAATTCTCCGCATAGCTCCTATACTTGATAGCCAAAGAAATACTTAAAAACTATGCCAGAGCTAGCTCTGGTACCATCTCAGTACAAAAATAATCCCCATCCTCAGGAAACCTTACTCATTGGTGAACACCTCTGGCCCCCACATAACTACACTAATCAAGAAACATGGTTTAGCTTCATATCTTGGCATCTCTAGCATTCTGGACCACTGAGCAGACCTGGATTTCAATGCCAACAAAGCAACAGCAGAAAACGTGCTGGCAACAGGTGAAAGTCCATAAGGCACCAGAAATGAGGATCACTGACTTAACTGTTTGGTTTTTTTCTTTTCCCCTGTTTTGTTTTAATCAGAGTTACCGCCAAGTCCGTCTGAACGAACTCCTACAGGAGCACTCGAGGGCAGCTAACCTCATTGTCCTGTGAGTTGCAAGACTTTGGTTCTAACTTGGAGAATAATCTAACGTGTAAAGGGATTCCGGACTAGTACAAGAGAAACACTTGTGTTAATTCACTGTGGGCAAAAATAATCTTTTAAGTACCTTTTGAAAGATTTGCATCCGGACTAATGGTTCTCTGGGATGACACTGAACATGAATGTTTCCTAGTATTTCTTCATTATTTCTTCTTGTAGAGCTTAAAACAAACCTCTACACATGAACAAGTGTCAAAAAATGTAATCTTTACATCCAGATGTACATGTTAAGTGTTACACCGGCTTACTCAACTGCAGAAAACACACATTTTCCTTTATTTTCCCATAACTAATTAACAAAGTTAAAGAAAGCATTGTTTTGGTTTGCACATAAGAAATGGAGTTGTTGGCCATGACCTACTTGGAACTTGGTAAAACTGATTAAGGATGATGCAACTGCATAAAGAAAATATGCCACCAATAAAATCATTTGTTTAAAAAGGAATTTTCAGAATCAATTTTCAGTTAGAGAAACACTTTTTATACACAGCTCCAATAAACTGCTTAGTATTTGTGATGCCCAGATAAACTCCTTTAGCTCTATTCATTCAGTCTCCGAAAAGGGGGTGATCAGGGCATGTTTACCATAAATTGACCCATACTTTAAAACTCCCATCTCACAATATTTCCAGATCAGAAAATAAACTGATAGACTGTGAAACTGTGCATGTATTGTATTTTTATCCTTTAAAAAATTTTATGTGTGGGTTTTATGACCCTGAAAATGCTTCTTCACCAGTTTAAGGTTACAATCACAGGCAGTCTGTGTCCAGTACAACCAGCCATGTTAATGACACTAACCAGGTGAGCAGGAGTTCACAAGACTAAGGTCTAATAGTAGCTTTGTAAGATTAAAAAAATCATGTAGTCTAATTAAGAACATTCAGAGTTGTAAATGAATAGTCAATGTTTTCTACTTAATACTTAGTGAGATGCATCTTATCAGGGCTATCCCTGTCTTCATCATGTTAACTTTATTTTTCTCTCTGTCTAAACAGGAGCCTCCCGGTGGCAAGGAAAGGCGTAGTGTCTGATTACCTGTATATGGCTTGGCTAGAAATTCTCTCCAAGAACCTTCCTCCAACCTTAATGGTCAGGGGCAACCACAAAAATGTACTGACTTTCTATTCTTAGAAAAAAAACACCAGTGCCTAGAATATCCCTTACTTGATTTCAACATTTTTAATGGCAGTGATTTATTGAAGACACACATAAGTAATACAAATCTAAAACTTAATTGACAGAAAAAGTCTTCGAAATCCAAAACAACAGTGAAGAATTAGACAAGAGAAATGTAAGTAGCCCGTACTGATGTTACACTCCAGTACATCCAAAAGAAGGGAAACCTACCTAGGTCACATGAAAAAGTAAATATTTTGAACACACAAGGAAGAAATTCCACTAATTTAATCAGTTATTGAAAATGCTTTTGATATTTATTCTAGAAAGCCAAAGTCAACTGCTGTAATACAAAAAGCATGACACTTATAAACAAGTACTTCTTTCTAACTGCACTGTCGTAGTTGCCAGTAGATACAACACAGGAGGATTATAATCAAATGCATTAACTTGGGAGAGAGAAAAAACCTGTTTGGTATCCATCAGGTCAAAGTTATAAACTGATGTAATGCAAGTAAAATACCTCTGATGATGTGCAATTATAATACTGCCAAATTAAGACCTATGCCTACAGCAGTTGCTTTTACCTAAATAGTTCTGCTAATTTATATTAATTCAAATGCTTCTAATTAACTGGCAAACAAAAACATTACTTATATAAGGATATCAACTCTGCATGACAAGACTTGATAATGTATTTTTCAAGCTCTGACATGAAACGGAATGTATGATTGCAATAATTAAATGTGTTAAGTAAATGTCACAAAGAAACTAATGAAATACTAAATATTCTGACAATTCTTGCTGTAAATGTTAGGGTTAATACAATCCAACATACTTCGAGATAATATGTACAGTGATTTCTGTGATTAGAAAACAAAAAACTCCATTAGCTAATTAGATGCCTTTGTTTTTGATTTATATAAAACATTTATCTTATTTGTAGACTTTCTAAATAATGTTAATTATACAATAACTTAAAATAAAGGAAATCCATTAAGTTGTGTAATTTTTCTGTTTTCTATTCTGCAACATTATAGTACTTTATCATTTCAGCTGTCAATAAAAGCAGCTTCTCTTTTTAATGGGGAAAGCTATATCCTATGTGTAAGCATTATTTAGATTAAAAAACATTAAGGAATTCAGCTAAATTAATTATTGCAGTTCTGCAACTCCTTTGCAGAGGTCAACTGAAATTCAAGACCCAGGAAAGACAAGGAACCTTGAATTTCACAAAATGTTTATTTTAAAGCAGGCCTCAGCACCTACTTTGCTTCAGTTACTAGAATTTAACTTGCAGAGGATCTAGCATTCCATCTCAAAAAATGACAAATATTTTCTATACATATTTTCCCAAGTTCAACATCAGCAATTCAGCAGAACATGGTAATGTAGCCCAATAATCCATATTTTATTTTCTCCATCTACTAAAGGCAGGCTCTGAAATACTGCTATTTTCCCATAATGTTCTCTCTCCACTCCTTCTTACACATTTATAACCAGGTTGAAGGATCATTTTGAAGTTTAACTGCATGACACACATATCCAAGTTTCCTAGATACCCTAGGCTTCCTGCACAGCTCCAAGTAAACCAAAACATCACATGCTGCACCTGCAAACCAGGGAAGATTATTCTCATCCTTCCCAGTGATGTCAGCAGTGACAAGGGAGCTTGTCAGGTGCTGTCAGGTCCTTCCAACTTTGTAGAGCTGCAAAGTATGCCACCCTTTCCCCCTCACTTCAGATACCATACAGGTATAATCTGCATGTGGTACCCAGACAGTCATGGAAAGAAAAAGAGCCTTATTTGTGCTTCTTATCACAACCTATAGAAGGACTTGGGGGAATTACACACCTACATTAAGCCCTTAAATTACATATCAGTGGATTGTTTCCTAAATATTCCGAAGTACTGTAATTCTCACTCTAAAGGGGACATTGACCCACACTGATTTGAGGGACCTGAGCAGATCTAAAAAGAGAAGGAGCACAATATGAACCAGCAACAGCACTGTCTATACAATTCATACTTTTCTCTCACTAACGCATCATTGTGGGCTTTGCAACAGTAACTCCCAAGAGGTAAGTTTCTGATGAACACCCACCAAAAACTAAATACTGACATAAACATCACTGTAAAACTCTGTGCTTAGACTGGACTGATTAATTACAAGATGTATTCACACAACAATATTTGACTTACAATAAAAAGCACAAACTCTAGGCACAACAGTACTTAACTACCTGAAAGTAAAGTGTTATTTCCACAAAATCACAAGTAATTTCACCACAGCAGTCACCATGGCTTCTGAAATGTGTACATGAGCAAAGTGAAGAGCATACCAATTACTAACTCTTAAATTGCAACTCTGGTTGGAAAATTGTTAGTCCACCCGCCTCCTTCTGCGCTGTGTAACAGACACTTCCACTTTTATATACATTATGCACTTAACAAGAGCTGAATGTCAATCACTATATCAATAACAGAATTCTAATTACAAGTTTGACATCTCTAGAAAAAACATAACTCCAAACTGTCTAGCACATTTTAAGCATATGAACTCTGCAGGTTTATAGAATCTAGGGTTGATTTGATCAGCCATAACAAAAACAAGCAGAGATAAGGTGACCAGGGACATGAAAGTCTGAAATACCATTGCTTTGAAGCAAGAACAAAGAATATTTTGAGTCTTCTTCAGAAGTCTACACATCCTGCACAACTAAGCTTGTGCCTAAGGGCCTGTTAAAATGATCCACTACTGCTCCTCTCATCAGTGAATCTTACCTTTCCCTCCTAACGTTAGAGGAGCTCAAGCAGGTATCAAATAAGGCATTTCATCATAACTCACAGAATTCGCTCTCTTTTAACTTTTTTACAACCACTAGCAAGTTGCCCACCTTAACCATATACCCCCAGGGCATGGTGTTCCATAATGGTACAGGCATCTACACTTAGTGTGCCAGAACAGCAGTCTTCCAGCATGCCTTTCATTTTTTCAGTTCCCATCAGAGATTTGTGTTAGGTTTGTTGTTTTGTTTATTAATTTTAAATTGGCAACTCAATAGTGCAAGTAGAAAAGCTACCTAACCAAAAAGGCCTCACATTCTGAGGATAAAGAGGTGCAACTGCTCAAGCCATTTTGTGCGAAGATGATGCTACTATCATACTTCACACTCAAAGAAATTCTCCAATCAATCATCAGAGACACAAAATGCAAGGCTCCAGGCACTTGCATGGCAAATTTCACCTGTCTTAAACCTCTGCAACTTTCATTGCATCTTTGAAAAGTCCTACCAAAAGCCTTCCTACCTAGGCAAAGTATGACAGAATGGCTGCAAAAGAATGACTGCCCTCCATTCTCAGAAATTATAATTTCTCAGACCTTCCTCATATTTCCCTCCTTTTTCTACAGTTCCAGGTGGTACTTCAAGATCTTTAAGGCAGAAGCAGTTTCAGCAATTGATTAGTAGTCTACAGGTAACAGACAAGGCAGCAGATAACATGAATTAGCACTAAAGATATAGATACAGGGCAAACAGCTATAGAGTTTACTGAGTTATTTAACTCCTCATACCTATTTGCCACATCCCCTCTGGCAGAGGTTCCCAATTTATCAGCAAAGTTAGAAGAGGACTGGAGTAGCCCTCAGCCTCTTCAGCTTGAGCTTCAGTAGTCTCCCTCAAGCTGCTGCATCCAGTCATTTGACCATAAAAGAACTTCAGTGAAGTGACTGAGGATCACTCCAAGATCCTGCTCTCTCTCCCCTGCAACCTGATTGCACCTTTTATCAGAGTGGCAATAGACAATAAACCCTTAAAGTGCTGCAGTTGTTTGCCAAAGGAGTGACTCAGTCCTCAGGTTACAGGTGAGGAAAATCAAGGATTGTTAACACTGCAGTTCAGCATACACTGCTTGAACATCTATTCGTTCTGGTACCTGGTTGGCATAGCCCCTTGGCAGGTGTGTGGCCCATAGAGGCTGCATGGCCAGCACTGCTGAGGGAACACCTTGCACTGGCCTTGATCCTGCCAGGAAAAATGGAAAATGTAGCTGTGCCAGTGCAACAAATACAACAAATTTGAGCTCACATTCTCCACACATAACAAAAGCAATAACCCAGAGTCACACCATTGCTGGAATTTCATCAGAGGAAATTCAGTTTCAAACAAAATAAAGCACTAAGGTCGTTCTGGAAGAGAGTAAAAAGCAATGGCAAAATCCCATAGCCCCCCACACGGTACAGCAAAACAGACCAAAAAACAGAGCTTAATTATAAACAAAAACCTTCCCAGCGGCCTTTTAAATTACAAACCTTAATCACTGTGAGAGAGACAGCTGTTCTAAGTGAGAATAGGGTGGGGAGTGTCTATTTTAAAGCCACAATTTTCTTATAATAAAAATGCTCATTCTAAAACCAGAGTTCCAGTGGGGAGAATTTTATGGATGATTATCCCTGAAAGAAGCTGTATGTTTCTTTCTGTGTACAGCAAAGCAGTTTCCACTCCTACTCTCAATCTAGGTAAAAGGCAGGTAATTTCAGTTCATCTCACTATTACCTTTCAAAGCCAGGAGGAAATGCCCAACAGAGAGCAGCACTAACCAGTCATCAAGAATGCAGGAAAGTTCACCAAGAGACTAGAGAGCAAACAGGACATTCCCAGGACCAAGGTATATTTGTCCAGGCTTTAAGTGTAAGGTTGCTGCTCTGTTGTCAGAGGGGCAAGCGCAGGTTTTTCACTGGGCCTGGTCACTGGGCACAGAGCGCTACGGGAACCCTGAGCAGCCTTTCACAGATGGGATGGCAGGAGAGGGCAGGACCAAAAGGAAAGATGGTGAAATAATTAAAGTATTCTGCGCTGCCTGAGACGGAACACAGGAGGAATTTACACGTTTTCCAATCCGCGAAGGCTGGCACGCAGTTGTTTCCCTTCCCTGAGGAAACCGCTCCTGTCACTGCCTGACACTTCCTGCGGGAGGATGCGGGTTGTTATGCCAGGCGGGCCTGGAACCGGGGGGGCCTGAGGGGCTGGGCCAGCCCGCCCGGCGGGGCCTCACAGGCCGCCCCGGCCCCGCCCGCCCCCCGTGCATCCGCAATCGCGTCCC
>NW_009952711.1:8044664-8113539 GCF_000747805.2 Chaetura pelagica
CGCTCCCCTGACCGCGGGTCTGTCCCCCCCCGCAGCCATGCCCGGCTCGGACGCGGCCCCGCAGCGCTCCCCCAGCCACAGGCAGAACGGCGCGGGGCCCGAGGAACACCCCGCACGGCTGCGCTTCTCCAAGCTGTCCCAGAACGCGTTCGCCCCCTCCAGAGGCTCTGCCAGGGCTGCGGGCTACGATCTGTACAGGTGAGGTTCCAGGTGTTCCCTGCGTTCCGGACACGTGCAGCGGGGCTGGTGGTTCCCTGCGCCCTGTTCCCGCCGGCAATCGGCACTAGTTGCAGCTGAACCCCGTTACAATCTTAACTACCTTCCCCTTCCCAGCATCACTTGGAATAGACAGCCTGTGTCAGCCTGAAGCCTTGCTTCACGCCTGACGCTTTTCCTTTGTATTCCCGTCCAGGTTTGGTTTTGTTCCTGCCCCACTGGGTGCACTGCACCCTTGGAAAAAGTCAGTTTCATAAAAACACCTTTCTCTGCTTCTGTGTTTGAAAATCAGTGTTTATCAAGGCCAAGATACGCTTGCCTTAACCAAGTGGAACAGGCTCTGTTTTGCACCTTAACTTACAGAGAAGAAAGTTTTCAAAATATTCTGCATAAACTGGAATTTCTTTCTTTAATGCAGTGCCTATGACTGCACGATACCGCCCATGGAAAAGGCTGTAGTGAAAACAGACATTCAGATTGCACTTCCTGCTGGATGCTATGGCCGAGTAGGTAAGTAAGCAGGCAATAAAAAGGCTGCAGAGACATTACAGAACAGTTCTGATGTCATCTTTACATGTAGATTCTGGCTGAAGCTTTCAGAATCCATCTGCATAAGAAAAGATGTCATGTGGTTGTTAAGCTTTGTCAGGTGTGTTTGAGGTTTGGTGTATGTCAAAGGACAAAAAGGTGATTTACACACAACTTTATAGGCTGTGCAGTAGTTCATTATTTCTCTGCAGTTTCAGAATCACAAAGACATAGGTAATGGACATACAGAAAATACAGCCTTGGATGTTTAAAAATTAACCCTGGAGCTCTAGTGTAACTAGTGTAGCAGAATTTGACTGGTTTTTGTGACAGAATACTTGAGAAAACCTGTACAAGGTATTTTATGTTTTGCGCTTTCTTTTTCTTAATTATGGATAAATTCTGAAAGTAAAAAAAACAACAGCCACTCCAGCAGAAGGGTATGATCAGAGTTTGCCACGTCCTTTCATCTAAAAGGAGAATGCATGTGCATTTCTCCCAGGGAAAATTCTGAAGAGAGTAACATCTTAGCACCTCATCAAATTAGGCTAAGGTAAGTAAAAAAACCAAAACAAAATCCTGCACATCATTATATCTGTATAGGCCATTTCTTAGTAAATTGCTTGCCAGATAGTGTTTTCCATCATAACTTGAACTGATTGACCTAATAGTCTCTTGAGATTATTCCAAACCAGGGTAGCTGCTGAAAATAAACCAAGATTAGTCAGTGTCTGCTCCAGCCACCTTACTTGGAGAAACTTACTCTGCTAATAGTGGTTGAAAAAAGATATGCTTGTATCACTTAAAGATTGTGATTTTGTTGTAGGCTGTAGCAGCTCTTACTTGAAGATACACAGTCCTTCCTGTAAATTCACGTTTATTTTAGAGAGAATGGAAAAAGGTCTTGTTTCCACTACTCTGTGCAAATGCACTAACCTATTAATATTGTCTAAGATTTTCAAAAGAAATAAGATTTACTTACCAAAAATTCTTGTTTTCTAGCACCACGTTCTGGTTTAGCTGCAAAGCACTTCATAGATGTTGGTGGTAAGATTTTTATTCTTTTTACCAAGACTTTGTAAATCTTGATTGCAGCATTTCCTTAATTTCACATCTGTATAAAGAAATAATGGTGGCTTCATTGGTAGTCTGGCTAAAGGAGATAACTGAGTTATACCTCAGAGAGCCAGTGCATCCTAATTACTTTAAAAACTGCTGAATTATTAAAATACTACTGATTTTTAAATATTATAAACATAGTGTACTTCTGTAGGCAGTGTCTGGCATAGCAGGTATTTTTTGGTTTAGGCTTGGCTCTGGAGGTGAGGCATCCTTCTCTTCCTGATGCCAAGCCAGCCAGAAAGCAAAGCATTTCCCAGTATAATTTAGAGCTGCTGCATAACTGCTTTATTGCATACCAATGTCTGGATGCACCTGTGATACAGTGCTGATACCATAGATTGAAGGGCAGCATCTGCACCAGCTTCATGTCATTCAGGCTTTGTCTTGTTAAACAAGAGTTGATTTTTGCGTATCTTTTACACTAAGGTTTTTTAAATGTTGTTGGTAACATACAAAAGAGTATTAAGATGGGAATCAGAGATTCTCTACACCCTAACGATGCTCTCTAGCATATACAATACATACATCACAAGTAAAATTAATACCACAGTTGTAAAACACTTCTTGATACATGATGGTGTTGGATGTCAATATGAGAGATACGGCAGTCATCTAATCTAAACTTACTGACAACATTTATTAACTGGATATCCCTCTTCATTCTTTCTTACTGCAGCTGGTGTTATTGATGAGGATTACAGGGGAAATGTTGGCGTGGTACTCTTCAACTTTGGCAAGGAGACTTTTCAAGGTAACTATTAAGCTTAGCTTTCCTGACAGGAAATGAGAGGCTAGTTTTACTTCATAAGTCTATGAAGAGTTAGAATTAGCTGGAAATATTTTTGTTCCTATTAACCAAAACATGGAGATGTCCTCAAGGAAACACAAAAAGATTTCACTCCTAGCAAGTTAGGCAGCATGCAAAAAAACTACAAACCAAACAAGAAAACCCAACCCAAAACACACCACTACAAAACCACAAAAAACCCCTACTTAGCTGAGCTTTAGATTCATGAGCTGTTCTGAAGCTCAACTTTGTATTAAGTTTCTTTCTCTGGAAAAAAAAAGAAAAAAGTTTTAGATGAGCAGTATCTGAGATAAAAGCTTTTCCAGGATCCTGGGAAACGAGTAATAAAAATACTTTTCCCTTACTCATAGTGTCTGCAAACAGTTTTAAGCCTGAGGGCCCAGTTACAATATTGCCAGTGTTTTTGCAGCCTTTTCTGAAACTTCACAGCACAAGCTTCTTAGGGAAGTTCTGTGAACCAGATTGGGTAATAAACAGAAATTTTGCTTTCCTTTTATCAATTTCAGTTTTTACCCCAGAGAAATCAGTTCCTGGGTCTAGTTCACAAAAGAAGCCACACTGTACATACAGCTGTCTCTGAAGTATTTATGCCTAATGATACCTAAGATACGAGAGTGTGGCAGCAAGAATAAGGGGGGATGCCTTGAGCTGGTACTGCTGCTGAAACTCCACCTTAAATGGACTAGGCACATGTTTATTTTACTCTGTATTTTTCTGGAACTATTAACATCTGCTTAAGTAAGTTTCAAGTAAGTGTTCACACAGGACATCCTGATGCTCTTGAAAGGGGATTGTCTAAACTTGGTATTGATTGTTCACGTTTTTTTAAAGGAACTAATAATACTTTAACTTCCTTGTAGTTAAAAAAGGGGATAGGATTGCCCAGCTCATCTGTGAGCGCATTTGCTATCCTGAGTTAGAAGAAGTTCAAGTAAGTTGCCTAAAGAAAATATTTCTGCTACTTTTAGTAGCTAATAGGTTAAGATATTTGTATATAAACTGAAATTTACAGTATAGATAAGTACTTTGCTTTAAAACTACTTTTGGTGTTAAAATTGCAGATTAGCACTGCTACCTGAATAAAAATTTGGATGCTTTGCATCATTTATGTTGTTTGATTTTTTGTAGTTTTCAGAGTTAACAGCTACTTGAGAAGCACTTCAGTATATACTATAAACATTTGTCTCACAATGTGGGATTTCTTTAAACTTGTACAAAAGGTATTCTAAAATGTCTCAAATTTTTTGGTTTAGTTTCTCAATTATGGTTATTTTTATGAGTAAATGTACTTTCCTCTATGATACATGATATCTGTTTATAAAAACAAAAAGCAAGTTAAGACTCTAAACCAACTTATAATTGATGTCTTTCAGGTTCTAGATGATACAGAACGTGGCGAAGGTGGTTTTGGTTCTACTGGAAAGAACTGAAAAATATTTGAATATGCTTATTTGTAGCACTCTTTCTAAATTTTAATTTGAATTAGATGTGAAATTTTTTATGCACTCCAAAATCTCAAGATTTATTAAGACTTGTCTGTATTTGTCCTCCTGTCGGATTTTACAGGCAGTGAAGTCATCTGCATTATGGGGAAATGTGCATGATTGATTCGATTGAGTAGTTGATGTATAATGCTTTCTTTTTCAGATGTTTGGTCCTTAGTAGTAAGAACTCATTGTTTATGTGCTTATTATACTCTAAAAAATAAAAAATAAAAAGTCAAGATTTGATTTCATTTTACTGACCTAAACTAAAATGGCTGGCTGTTCCCATGCCTGTTTGTATTAATGTTCTGAAAGCTGACTTCCCCCTAGCTCAGTATTTCATGCCAAGAGCCTATTTCATACACATTTGTTGATAATACAGGTACCAATACAACTTCCCACTCTGACCTCTAAAGCAGAATAAGGCAAAGATATTTAATGTTGCATCATCTGCCCCATTAAAATACTTGTGTTTCTGTTCAAAGCTCAAGTTCTGTCTTTAATCCTTAGCTGATCCTCAAACAACCAGTTTTTCAGCTCTCTATGGAAAAGCAGGCTCATCTGGAAACAATGTCTATATAGTAAATAAATGCTATTAAGTATGCTATTTAAATATTCATTAACACATTCATTAATAAGTTACTGTATGGAAGAAAAATTCTGAATTATTGAGCAGTTCACAAATTGGTCTTTTCAGTTCTATTTTGACCAGTTAACATAGACCTCTCTTGGCATCTGTCCTGAACCTGGTTGTGTCTAAATGTAGGAATCTCTTAAATGATTCCAAAGCTTTTGGGTACAAGAACAGACACACAAGAGACGGGACAAAAAGGAGATAATCCTAAATATTTTGCCACTTTACGGAAAACAATTAGAAAAGGTTGTGAGGCTCTCAAAGGTGTTTTTTTTTCCTTCAGCTGTCTGTATTCTCTTTTAGATTTTCATAGCTGAAAAGCCACAGGTGTGAAATACTGTGCTCTTAAGTAGTGTTTCAGCAGTGGAAAGGTGGGCCCTTTGGTAGACTTAAGATGTTCACAGCTTTCTTCTCCGTGGTAGTCGTAGATCACAGTAATCCTGTTGGTATTAGTTTCATGTCCTTGTGTAGGACTAACCATTTGCACTGAAGTAGGCCCAAAATATTGCTCATTTTATACATTTTGTCCCTCCTCCCTTCCCCAAGGAGCTGTAAAATAAAGTGTAATATGACACCATTCAGATTCCTTCAACCATAAGACAGCCATTACATTGACTTGGCAGGGCTGAAACAATAACTACATTCATCTTTGACTACTGCAGTCTTTCCCTCCATGTGCATTATATATTTATCAGTCCTTTTCTCTTTTTACCCTTACACACTTATCACAACACTTTGCTTAATCTTTGTACCCAGACCTTTATAAGCAGGCTTGCTGTGCAGAAGCCTATTGTGAGCACCTCACACCAATGAAGTTTTAAATGAATTGGAAAAGCTGATCTTGACAAAATGTTTCTTCTGTTCTATAACCTTTTGTGTAAAGCTGTTTGCTCTTGCTGGGCTGTAAATTGATAGTAAGTTTAGAGAAAGTTTTGCTGCTCCCCTTTTTTTTATCCTCACCTCTTGAACAACAACAAAAATACAGCAGAGGATACACTGATGCAAGTCCTTTTTGAAAGATACTGCAAGATGATCTTGCTTGGAACAGCAACCTACAAGGAAAACTTCAAGCTTTGTTGATACTTACCCTTTGTTGTTGCAAACTGATCTAATTTCCATTTTTGAAAGTAATACAAATTCTGAGATAAGAGGGAATAGTATTTACTAGAAAAATCACTAGCTCAGAAGCTCTCACAGATGCACAGGGAAGAAACATGAATTTACAGATCCATGCCTGCTGCGAGTTGTCAACACAGAGACTGTTCTCAAAGTGTCATTACTAGAAAGGGCTCACTTATTTTGAAAACTGGCATAGTTGAGTTCAAGGTTTCTCAATATTTATCTGGAGAGGCACATAATGAATTCAAGATTACTGGAAGGCTCTTCACTCTAGGACCTTGTAAAAGCATCTGTCTGAAACAACAGAAATGTTTTCACACTTTCAAGCTTACTCTATGCTAAACTGCCCATGCATCCAACCACTGCAATAGGGTAAGAAATTATGATAATTATTCTGTAATATTGGGGGTTTGCTTCAATAGAAAATCTAAAGTAGAAAAGTAGAAAATCTAAAGAAGACAAATGCTTCTCACTTAGCAACAAGAGCTACATCCCCATGTATTGAAAGTTCTGGGGCTGATGCTGCTGCACACCAGGGCCTGTATTGAAACCTGTAGAAACTTTTTGTACTGGAAAACAGTAGAGAACTCTTAAAATAGTATTTGCTACTTTCTGGTTCAAACCATGCTGCCTACACCTCTGCAGCCTTTTGTTTAAGCAAAGTCCCTCTATTTCATTAATATGAAAAGCAATACCCTCCACTCTTGCCTCTGGAACCAGAGCTCACTACAGGTGAGACTGAAGAGATGTAAAGCTCCACAGCAAGTCCAAAATACAATGTTATATGCAAAAAAAGGAAACTGAAATTACATTAAAATAAAATTATGTTGGGCTGCTTTCCATTATCACCAAACAGGTTCAGACAAAGTTATTTAAACTTCAACT
This sequence comes from Chaetura pelagica, assembly GCF_000747805.2. Lineage (NCBI taxonomy): Eukaryota > Metazoa > Chordata > Aves > Apodiformes > Apodidae > Chaetura > Chaetura pelagica. The sequence goes on from NW_009952711.1 coordinate 8,051,461, forward strand.
GTCAGTGCAGGAGTAGAGACATGTTAACTCCAGGAGGAATTACCTGAAGCTTGGAGAATGATGGTGTGGAACTTCCTCTGTGCAAATGTAATGTGGAGCTTTTATAATGGAAAAATAATTTCTCATCTAAAGCAGAAAATGACTTTTTCCTGCAGGGAAAGGAAAAGAACATTACTAACAATCTGCTTCCTTTATTTTAGAAATGGATTTGACTTGTTACAAATAGAGAAAAATCTGACCTTCAATTCCAGGATAATCTGGAGGAGAATTATACCTCTTACAGTTCAGACACTTGCTCCAGATTCAGCCCCATGGTTTGGGTTATATTTTGAGACCTGAAACGGTTCTGTTTTCTGACTTGGACTAAAATATGTCAACTTGTATTTCCTTAGCAAGGCAGAAGCCAGTAAGCTGATGAGGGTCTTGAAGGAACAGGTGATAACAATACAATTCCTATGATTTGAACTCTCCACTCACAATTAAAAAAATATTAAAAGAAAAATTATTATAATGATACTATTGATTTTTAGTCCTTTACTTGATTCCCTAAAGCATTAATCTGATGTTTAGTGGTTGTGAATTTAAACACTACTTTCTCAGTTCAGCTACAGTTAAATTGCTCTGTCATGGCAAGAATTTTTTTTATTTCATGTTTTTTAGTAGATCAGCCACTAGATGGCACTTGGGGTTTGCTTTTTCTTTCCACTGTTTCCAGAGGTATTTTTAAAATATATTCATCTCTAATTAAGAGTTGATGACTCCCATTGGGACTGTGTTGGCAGAAAGCAAGATGCAGCAAAATTTGAGTGAAAGCAGGCAAAAGTATAATCATTAAAGGGGGAACAATGACTATAATTTAAATAAGATTTGGGTGGTTGCAGTGTTTGCCTAATCCCTCCTGGCATGCAAGAGCAGTAGAGAAGCCTGCGGCTTTGCTCTCCTGCTGTGTTTCAACAAAAATGGAAAATTCTAATGAAGAGCAACATTTTTCCTATCTTTCCTATTCAGTCTCTTCTTACTCCTCCTTCCTCCATTCCTTTAAGTGGAATGCAGCCTACTTAAGGATGGCATTGTAATCAAAGTAGTGTATATAGCTTGGTAAACCCCATTTTAGATTCTCCAAATCAGATGCCTCTTGCTGCAAGCTCAGGACATGAATTAAAACTTACGTAGCAAGTGTTAACCCAGGAAAAGCAGGTGACATATAGGAACCTGAATTACATGAATTTTTATTTAGGTTCCTTAGTTTCTGTATTGGTTGCTACTCCTGTAACAGCACAATCCAGGGCTCTTGTATTTGTCTTCCCTCACTGCTTCCCTTCTGATTTTTTATTTTTAATAACTATCATTGTATTTTGGCTTAAAGATGGTTAAATAGGTTTTGGTAGTAAGTAAACTCCTATGACCCTGCCTATTTCCTGTCCTGTCAAACCTTTCCTTGTAAGAATAACAGTGTCCTTTTATTTGGTGGAGTGTAGCATGATGTTTTTGGCAGGCCCAACATTTTTGACTTGCATAAATTTGTGACCTCAAGTGCAAGAAAAGTGAATGCTTGCTTCAGTGCCTCATGGTTTCTGCCTAAAAAGAAAAGTGTCCACATCACTAACCGTTAGAATTTCTGAAGGAAAATTATCAGCACACTTATTCCACCTGAATGCACATGACTGCACTTCCAAAGAAAAGAATCAGAAATAAAAATAAGTATTTTGTACCTAGTTATGTAAGGTATAAGAGTCTGCAAATGTAGGGCAGGCTGTGCTGCCTTTCTGGTTTCTAGAATTAGCACACATGGCACTTCCCTCAGCAACAGCCATTTGGCAACCCCTACCTCAGTAAGGAAGTGAGTCTGCGAAGTGTAGCTTTGGGTCTGCTGCTGGGCAAAGAATGTCACTGCATACTTAGAGGCTGCAGGATCAGGTCTGAAGTGAATTAATATAATTACTTTCCTAAACTTTCCCTCTGTTAACTGGGTGATTATTTAGCTCTTTAGCCCCAAAGTGATGTTTTTCCCCTACTCTGTTAGAGCACAGCAAGAAAACCTTTTATCCTGCCAGTCTGAAAACTTGACAGATTAATTTTATAATTTGAGATTCCTCATCCAGAAAGTAACTACTGTATTTTAATACGTAGAATATGCCTAAATAAACATATGTGAGATGTATATGCATACTTTTTTTTTTCCCCTTATACTTCAGGGTTTTTTCATTATGTCACAAAAATGTTATATTTATCAGTAGCTTTTTAGAAAACACTTGTATGGCAAGTTTTCTAACAGAAATAAGTTTTGTATCAATTAAAATTGCTCTTTGCCTTAACATTTAAAGCATATATCCTTAAACTGAATAACGTTATCTTTTGGCTGTTGTTGATTGCAGGAAAGGAATTAGTTTTCTTTTGTTTTGTAAAAAGCAAAAACAAACAGTCATGGACATAGAATCTTTGGTCAGATTCTTTAAACATGAGTGTTTTGCGGTTTCTAGATTCCTAGTCTGAAAGGTTGTCTCCAAGTGTCCAAGACAAAATAACTGTGTCCCCTAGTTGGAAGAACACTTGCCCTTTCCTTTGCAGCTGATGGTGCCATGCCTAGCAAGCAAGGCAGTGTGCAGCGTCCAGCGCTGCCTCACTAACAGCTCAGGCCTGACCACAACCTTCCTATCTGCACTAGCAGGTGTTCTGGTCACTGCCAAATTACAGGTACCCTTCCAGAGGGTGCAGTACAGCATCAGGGAACGCCACTTGTCAGGTTTTCCCAGCAGCAAACACAAGACTCCAGTCTCACTTCCTTACACTTCCCTGCAGAAGTTACTGCTGGCCATGGGCCAACCGTCAGCATTGTAGGTAAGTCAAGACATTCACATTCTGCAAGAATGTGGGGTGTTTGTCCATCCTCTCCTCTGACTGAGTATCAGAGCAATATACAGGCTGGCTGCAGCCAAAGGAAAGGAGGAGGTCTTTTGTTAGGGGACAAAGTATGGTATTTAAGTCCTGTTCTTACCTTTCCTCTCAACTTGCATTAAGGCATTTAGCCATGGGAGAAAACTGAAAAAGGAGTTGTTACAATGCCAGGAAATCATGGATCCAGCAGGAGAGAACTCGTTGCCCTCCCTGGATGTGAAGAGGAGACAGCTGAGTCAGAACAGAAGGAGACCTCTCACTTCATCATCTTGGTGAGGTTTTTTGGGGGTTGGAGTGGGGTTTTTTCATTGGTGTATTTTTTTTGTGTTTTTTTTTTGTTGTTGTTGTTTTGTTTTTAAAAAATATTAATCATCATAGTTACACTAATAAATGTTCTTCAGGAAAGAACTGGATAAACCTCATTGCCTGGAAGACTGCTACCCAAACTGCTGCTCCAGGGAGTGAGCAAGGTACTGGTAGTTTTGCCAGAACTCAATCATTCCTCACCCAAGTGCAGTGCATATCATCTTGTTAGCAGTTTCTAGCTAAGAGAGGCTTTAAGAGCAGCTTTAAAAGGGGCTTCACATTTCTGGAAGCATGACATATGTTGTGTCCCAGCCCAGGTCACCCACACAGCCTCCAGACTGGTGCTCATAACTTCCCCAAATGCCAGCTGAATAAGACTGACTAATAGTCAAAATGGGCAAGTTTTCACCATTGTATCTGGAGCAGGCTGGAAGTCTGTTGTGTGAGAGAAGTAGCCTCTGTTTGCATTTACTTTTTATTTGTATGACCTTCAAGATGCTTAGCATTTATGGGACAGCATAGACTGAACAGAACACTTCAGAGTGGCTGGGCTCCTACAACAGGCTTCTGGATTTTTCTGTCCTGTCTGTTCCTGGGCACCTGCATGCCAACAGGGCTTGCCTATTTATTTTTACATCATTATTTTCTGCTGACAAAGTTGGTTTTAGAACTATGAGAACCTACATTAATAACAAGAACAACAAATTGGACTCCAGCTCTGTCCCCTTACTCCTGAAGTTTGCTATTCAAATGTTCAGAACATGTGTTGAAGGCATGGCTATGTATATATTAAGGCATGCAAGTGGTCACTGGTGCCAGGATTGCATACAAGCTAAATGAAAAATTATTACTTATTTGCAATAATTCCAAGAAATTTTGAGTAGCTGCCAAAATAATAGAACAGCTGTATGAGGAGAGGGATAGGGTCTGTTTAAGCTGGCACTCAGACTACAGAAATTCATGCAAAGCCACAACCATGGTTCTCTGGAAGAGTCAACTTTATCCCAGCATTGGGCTGGTGCACAACGTGCACTGATAAAGTAGTGTGATAGCAACATCTGCCCAGCAAATGGGTCACTCCTCCAGCTTCCATTATATTTGAGCTGTCGGAGAACACCAAGTGCCTTGAGAGCCACAGCTCAGCAAAACCAATGCAACATTGAAAGCAAGACTGGCTGGGTGGTAGAATTGTTAATCATGACACTACCCTCTTGGTACTAACATAGGTTAGGAATTAGACTGAGTTTTGCACTATGACTGTGCAAATAGAGTAGATGTGGAGGAAACTAAGGCTTAATGCCTTAGGGTCTCCCTGGGTAGCACGTTTTCCCCTCATTCCTTTGCTCATTGATTTGCCAAATTTTCATTTTTCAGCTGTGCCATCAGCTAGCAGGCAATGATAGGAGTGTTTAAATAGACAGTCAAAAGATTCATGTGAAACTTGCTTACTTCTCATCAACAGCAGAGAAATAATTTAAACTCTATTTAACAGGTGCAAATGTAAAGTGCGTACAAATTAGGCATTAGTATGAAAATCAGACTTAGGAGCAAAACCCCTGGTTTAGTACTCTAAAGCATATGCCAATAGCCCAGGGAGGACCCTTTTGTTACAATTCCATCCGAAGTCTATTAAGTTGCCTCTTCTGCTGCTGCCTTATGATAAAAGTACATTTCATAGTCTCACTGGCCTGTGCACGTTCCTCAAGTCTGGTGCTGTTGCTAGCAAAGCTTTATTATATCCCTACAATACACAGAGCACTGTGCAAATGCTAAACAAAAGAAAATCACATCCAACTGCCAACAAAGACCAAATTTTCTTGCTTTCCCACAGCCAAAGTGGCAGTCAAAGGCTTCTTCTGCATCCTTGCTTGTTGTATGAAGCACAACTTGAACAATTACAAAAGGGTACTTGTCATGGCCTTGCAGGGATCTACAACTATTATTTCTAAAGTTATCCTGCATGCTAAATATAATTTTCAGTGGCTGAGAACTGCAAAACCAATTGAGCCTTATCAGAATGCTAAGGGCACTGGCACTGCTTTACAACTGTCTCCACAGTCAACTTTAACAGTTTATATGCAGATAGATCTTCAACAAAAGCCAGAGGATTGCATGTTTTATTAGCTATGGAAGTATGTTATTCTCTCTAAAAAAATTAATTGGATTCTTGTTTGTTAATGCCCAATAGCCATGGACAAAAAGCATGTTCATATATTTGGCCAGAAGCATTTGCTTGCAAGAGATCAAGATGTCAAAAAGTTATGATTGATCAACAGTAGGTGCCCAAGGGGTTTGAATGAAAACATTTGGAAGTCTTAAATCTGTCAAGAGTCCTGTATCTATTAATGCAGTTGTTTTTAGTAAACATCTGTTGAGTGTTTTTAATTCACCTAAAGAAAATATGTTGGAATTAATTTTTATGGGTTTCTGGGACATGGGATCACTTATTTCCAAAGAACTTTGGCAAAATTAAAAGGATCAAGAGTCAGACAGAACACTTGAAACACTAGTTAGGGCAAATTCTGAACGCTTGCCGAGTGAAATGCAATTGTTCAGGGTTTGTGCACTACTTACTACTGAAAGATGACAAAATCTGTCTAAGGAGTAATTACTGAAAGAGACAGCTGTGGGGTGGGACACACTGTTAGCCTCATATGATCTGTATACAAGAAGTGATTAATATAGAATTACATCTGAGATATAGTGTAGTCATAAGACTCGGGGTCCTTCTCTCAGTCTTCCCTTTTTCCATCAAAATGAAACTTAAAAAGCCTCTATTATTTCACAGACTCAAAAAGTTACTCCTAAGGGCAAGAACTAACCAGCTACGTCATAGTCTCCCGAGGGAAGCTGTGGAAACCCCTTTGGCTTGATGGAGACAAAAAAGGGAAAAACCACACCACAGGGAATAATGCTGCATTGGCTGATGGGTTGAATAGATGACCTAACGGGTCTTTTCCATCTATAATTTTATTCTGTGGCTTTGATGCTGAAGGCCCTGTTGACATTCGCAGTGTTGTTGCTTTCCTGGAAGCTTTAATAGTGTTTGGAACACAGAATAGCTAACACCACTGAGCAAATAACTCTAGTATGGGATGACAGGAAACAAGAATGCCAAGGGGAACGTGCCCCATCATGCCAGTTAGGTTTATTCTGGCCCTTTACCCCAGGATTCCCTGAAACACTTGCATCAATATATAGTAACTGCAATGGATGTCAGCATGCTGCTTACTTCAGTGCAGAAGAAATATGTGAACAGCCCCTTGTTGTACTGTTTACTCAAGATATTGTTTTGATTTATAAGCCCCCATGTCTGAAAACTTCCATTCATTGGGAGATGCAGGAATTCATCTAGAAATCCTCAGTCAGCAATAAACATGTCAGTGTTTCTTCTCTATACTTCACCTAGTCTGTTCCATCAAAAACCTACTTCCTCTTCGCCACATCACATCCTTATATTAAGACTGGTACAAAGTTACAAGAGCCACTTTGTCACATTCATTCTTCAGTTGAACAACCAGACATTCTACTTCACCTTGTTGCCACTGGGGTTACTGGGGCACATGCAGTTACAGTTATACCTCAAAGTACAGCAGGAAGATTCACAATCTCTTGTCATCCAAGCCCTGGTCAAAGGACAAGGCTTGATTCTCCTCATGAGATACACCACTAGCCTCTAAGGCAGAACCAATATGTCAAGAGTTTCTGTTGGTCCATAGAGCAAAGCTCATCAGCTAGCAGACAGGTTTCTAACAGTTTGCAAAGTCTAAAGACATTTTGCTAATAGAGTGACTAAATGAAACATGGTAGAGTGTAGCCTGTGGGAACCCAGATCTGAATCTAGAAACCTAGCCTGCGGAGCCATGGTGGTACCAGAGGAACATTCTGACTCAGCTGGAGCAGCTTCTCAGATCTGAAGGAAACTTTGCCCAGTAGGAACTCACAGCAGGTCACAGATCTGTTTCTCATGAGGTTGGCCACATCTGTTCCCTTTTATGCAACACTTCATTAGGGCCCTACGTAACCTGTTGGGCAATACTGGGCACTCCTATGAATCAGTGGGTCCCATTGCTTCATACCTCATACAGTAAAGTTTTGGGTGGGTTCTTGGACAAGAATCTTGGCTCTGAAAGACGTCTGATATGATAGTCTTGGACACAGCAACACTTCTTACAAAGTGTGTGTGTTTACTTACATCAATAAGTATAAAATTAAAGCCATATCTTTTGTACAAAATAAAAGAAACCAAACACCATATCTCTTGGAATTCAGGGGGACCCAGCCCTCCAAGTACACACACAAATGCACCCTGCTACGTGGCTTAGGAAAGGATCTTAGATTCCAGACCTTTCCATCTGTTGCAGAATGGTCCTGTGGAGAAACCTTCTCCCAAGCTGAAAGCTGAAGGTAAGGGGTCCACAAAGACCAGCATCCCTGACACTCAGTGAATCAGACTCCACAGGTAGGCCAGGCAGAGCAGAATCTGGCTCTTAGTAACAAATATGTTGCTATTTTAAAAGCCATGTTGCTATCTTTTTGAAGGTTTCTTATGACTTCAGCAGATGATTACTTGGCTCTATCAGAATCCAGTTTTCTCTCTAATTCCCAGAGTAAATTTGAAGTCTTTATGCATTAGAAAGCATGAAGAAGCACTAGGATTGTTTGTACTCAAAGTAGCTGCAATTTTCAAAAATACAGTGGGAGACTGCTGAAATTTAACTGGCATTTAACAACAAAACTATGTTTAGAGTGAATTAATAGAGAACAATATTTTGAGTCTCAGGTCCTCAAATGTCACCCCTCTCCTTCCTTCAGTCTGGACTGACATGGGGATGTTGGGCTAAGATTCTGGGAGTTACTCTTAGGTAGACTCAATCAGCACAAGTGTTAGTGGACACCAGGACTAAGAGATGCTTCTGCCACAAGTCAGGATTAGTTTATTTCACTCATTATCCCACAATAATGAAATTATATTTTCCAGTGACCAATACTGGATTCTGTATAACTTTTATGCATGGAGTTAAAGGCACAGACAGGACACTCGGGCAGCACAAACCCACCCTCAGGCTTACCAAGTCTAAATCTAAAATAGGCATTAGAAAAACAGGTAATTGAACATAGTGTGAACTGAAAGCCTGTTTAACCAATCAGCCTCTCACTACAGAAATAGACTTAGTGGAGAAGTAGTTCTGTTTGTTTCCATTCTTACCCTAATATAATATTGTTGTTATACTTTGTCCTCCAGAAAGCACTAGAAACTGTGGCTTCACAACTTTTTCTTTCTGCTAAGTGCTTCACACAAATGACACACCCTAGCAGTGCTGGGCCTGAGCTTGGGAACACCAGCCTGTTCCAAAAGCCAGAGTTCCCACATAACTACATAATTCACTACTATCGAGTTACTGGGCTAGCCACAAATTGACTAATGCAATACTCACTGAGGATCAGGAGGTTGTAGCATGAGCATTTAATTTCCAGGGGAGGGTGATTTGTCCTTTAGTATCACAAACACTTTAATTATAAACAGATAAATAAGTATTAAATCCCCATCTGGCAGCCATGTGCAATACAAAAAGAGAAGGGAATCTGCAACTTTTAACTTGGAGATATCACCTAGATATTAAGGCCCCCTGAACTCTCTCAGAAAAAATTGTGCCACTGATGCTTCCCCAGCTGTGGGAAACAGGGCAAGGACAGGAGAGCAGCTGGGACTCAGCCCTGCAGAGCATTGCTCTCCTTAGTGTGACTGAGGAATATCATTCTTGGGGTGTTCTCAGCCCACAAGCCAAACAGCAGCAATCCAGAGAAAATTCCTTTCTCTCCACTTGTCTCACTTATAAAATGAAGCTTTTCCTGATAAATAATTTCAGTCCTAGGAAAATCAGATTAGTCTTTTTCTAAGATAGAAAAGTCTTTTGAATTGCTCCTTGAACTTAGGCTTCACATCATTCATTGCTTATTTCTCATAGTCTTTTACCAACCAAACAGGTTAATAACCTGCAAAGACAGACTCCACCTATAACAGCAGCTTAGACTAGAAGAAAACAGGACCTACTTACACCTTCTTCAGTAGCTCAAAATCCTGGATACACTGATCATGTTTTCTCCACCAGGCCAGCTCAACAATACTACAACTCCCCAGAAAGTGGGGGAATGAAAGCAGGCTGTAATTACTGGCTGCAGCTGTTTACACCAGCCAGTCTCCTCTACCTACCTTTAATGGCCAGGCCCCTCCAGCACAGGAGAGCCACAGAAGCATTTGCAGTTAACAGCCATTTCTTGCAGTTTCCCAAGGTTATATCGAGATTTTTTTGTACCAAACAGGAGAATTTGCACTACAAAATTTTAGAAACAACTCTTAGTTATCATGATGAGTATAGCAGACAAATGACTGCAAAATAAAAAGACTCTGAAATAATTGATTGGAAACTTGCAGGGAGAGTTTCCAATCAATTATTTTTTAATGGCCAGCCTCCTCCAGCACAGGAGAGCCACAGAAGCATTTGCAGTTAACAGCCATTTCTTGCAGTTTCCCAAGGTTATATCGAGATTTTTTTGTACCAAACAGGAGAATTTGCACTACAAAATTTTAGAAACAACTCTTAGTTATCATGATGAGTATAGCAGACAAATGACTGCAAAATAAAAAGACTCTGAAATAATTGATTGGAAACTTGCAGGGAGAGTTCATTGAAAGTCTGTCCACCCTCTTTTGGGGCTGCTAATCTTCTCCATAACAATCTGACTTCTGAAAGCGGTTTCTAATATGTTAAACCATAAAATCTAACCTAGGAAGTTATTTTGCAGTATATCAGTCTTCTTTGGATATTGCAATACCAGCAATCTTTCTTGGTATTTCATTTGCATAGTAATCAGCAAAGAATTTGGTCCTTGCACTGTTCTATCTCCAGCTGGCATTTGTATTCATTACATTATCTCATTCATCTGAAAATGGTGATCATACTTCCATCCAAAAAGGCTTTATTCAGTCTACAGCTCATCTTAGTGGCATCTGTAAAAAAATGAATTCATTTTGGAAGAGGGAATTTTTTTAATGCCACTGGCCTGCCACTCTGTGGGACAAAGAGATTTTTACTGCTTGAGATGAGCTTAATAAACAGATTCAGCTTCTCAAACCAGGCAGAGATGAGAGGACCAGAAGGGTTGCAAGTGCTCAATATGGACTTAATACAATATTTTTCTATTTAACCCCTCACTCACAGTTATTTCTGGACTTGAGCTACCAGCAAGAGCCACCTCACACAGCTGCTCAAAATAAACCATGTAGTTCAAGCTCCAAGCACCATAAGCATAGCTCACCCTTTCCCAGCCTTGTATGTGGCATCCATAGATGTTAGTTTTCTGCCTTCATATCCTGAAGATCAGGGGAGGCTACAAAGTCAAATCAGGTCCAAGAGCAGGTTGGAGACACAGGTTCTCTTCCTGCCAGCTCTGTAAAGGACAAGCAGCAAATGCCTTTTGTTTGGTACTTATACTAGACTGTGCAGTACTGCGAGTTACTAAATCAATTCATATTTCTATCTGTCCTGAAAAGAAATTTGGCTATAGGTCACCTGCTTCTTCTGATCCAAACAGATCAGCTACTATGGAAAAGGATGAAGGAGGAATTCAGGTGCTAGGCTAGGTGGCACCCTTTTGGGCACCATTTCATTCCCTAGACCAACAATTCTGATACCAGGTAATGTCAGGAAGCAATGTGTGAAATGCCTGTTAAAAGAAACTCTGTTTATTCCAAGGAACACAAGGGCAAATAAAAATTATGGACTGATTTTCAGTATTCATCTCTATATGTATTTGGCTCTAAGTAAAAACCTCTGTGGTATCACAGCACAAGGTGGTCAAAGGACTTTTTTTTTCTTTTTTTCCTTTTAAAGAGATATGTACAGCAATTTAGGTTAAAAGAAAAAGAAGTTAAAAACCTACCTTTCCTAATTAGCTTCTATAATGAGAGGGAGGAGTGGAAAGCAACCCCTCATACAGCATTGATTGAAACTGTATCAAGTGCTGTACAGTTAAACTTTTTCATGGTGACTATAAGCTGTGAGCTGACTTTTAATACTCACAGTTGCTTTCTCTGTATGTGTGCCCAAATGTCTTCTAGTAAAAGTGAAAAGCCACTGGTCAGCTTCAGCCAAACTGAACCCAGCAGTAAATGTCTAACAGCTGCTGAGCTCATTTGTGCCTTTCAGGAAAGCTGGCAGTGAAGGGCAGGCTGGATTATTTGCCATCCAACTGAAAGGGTTCAGAGTGAGCTTCACCTGTATTAGGCTGCAGCAAATGGGAAGGAGCTGCTGCTGATGCTCTGCCCATGTGGTGACTTAACCTAAATGAGCCTTGGCTCGTCCTAGATATCAAAAAACAATATCCACTAGCAAACCATACCTTTAGGGTGCCAGACTGCTCTTATTTCACATTTGAACTCCCACCTCAACAGCAGAGTTGAAAGGGTTCCACAGATCTGAAATCCCCCAGCTTAGTTTACAGATGACCTCACCTGTAATCAGTGGAAGGGTGGCTCTAAAATAGCTGCCAAAGAAAAAGAGTTGCTTGAATCCAAAAATAGAGAAAAGCTTTTGGGGAGCTTAGCAAATGGTAAGGTATAGGACAGTTGGCAAAACAAGAAGACACCAGTGAAATAGCTGTTACTTAACAGCAGTTAACTGCCTTAGCTCTGTTTTCTGGAATAAGATGCTGCTCGTACTTGTGCAATTACTCAGGTAGATGGGAAAATATTGTCACCAGGGGTCATAAGTGGTGGAGTGATGGGAAAGTGTATGAGCAGGAAGCAATTAAATGGTTGTAAAAGAGTTGGACAGAATATGACATAACACACCAGGTCCAGATAATGAACCTGCTTGAATTTATAGGTGGATAAACCATGTTACGGGTAATTTGAGTTCTCAAGGGACAGGTCAGATCTGTGGAGTGGCAAGCATAGCATCATTATAGAAATAAGTGCTAGCAAGTATTATGAGTCTGCCTTAAGTTTAATAACATTTAATTTTATAAGCAGTTCTGGATGATATCAAGTAGCTGTTTAGCCAATTAAATGCACCCAGAGAAATTACTATGGAATCTGGATTACTGGCACAGGAGCAAGGTATTCCTAGGTGGGTGGGACATCTCTGAGAGCTCAGGGCAAAACTCCACTGACCTATAAAGTTCTGATTCCATGCCAAAACATGTTGCTCAGCCACTTCAGCTGCATGACACCCATCTCACACATGGGCCTGCCCCCATAGATTCTCAGCACATGTCTGAGCAGGACCCATGCTCAGCTGAGGGGGAACCAGAACCCTTCTCTGCTTTCTGCTTTCCCTTCCCCTGCTGGAGCTGTGGATGGCTAAGCTGAGCATGGGTGAGATCCCAGGAGCATTTTGAGGATTCAGGGTAAAATCTTGTTCTGGTGAAGTCAGTGGGAGTTTTGCCATTGACTTTGGTGGGGCTGGACTTCATTCATGAAGCATTGACTCTTATAATAGATTTACCAGCCCTGCAGGCAGCCCATGCAGCAGCAAAATAGATCTCGCACACTTGCTTCTAGAAATGAATCCCCTGGCTCAGGCTGACATCTGCAGAAAGCAGCTTCCTTGGGCCAAGCCCTTTATTTAGGAAACCTACCACCCAGTTCTGCACATCAACCCCGGGGCTGAGCGGGGCTGAGATGAGCCTCCCCCAGAGGAGGACAGGCCTGCCTTGTGCCCAGCTCGGGGAAAAGCCAAGAGCCGCACTCTGGGCTGGCAGTGTGTCCTGGTGCCACAGCTGCAGGGAGGTTCTGGGGTCTGGTGCTGCCTGCCAGGTGCTCTGCCCTGGCAGGAGGTTCAGTTTCTTTAACAAGAACAAAAGGGGAGAGAGGGAATCCTGCTGCATTGTCCCAGTGCAAGTGGAAAAGATCTGCACTAATTCAAACCAAACACAGAACAGAAACTCCTCCCAGGCGGAGACATTTTTCTGTCAAGTTTCAGCCCTGGGAGAATTTTTACAGCTCAGCAATAAACTCTAGAAACAGAGGTTAAGGGCCTCACTAGCTCCAGACTTCGAATACAAGGAACAGAGCAACAGGCACTCTTCAATCTGTAGGAACGTCTCAGGCTGACAGGATGGTACTGGGGGTACTGGGGGAAAGAGGGGGTTAATTACCACAATTGCCCAACAAACTTTTCCTAATATTGTCACATGTACCCACAAGTTACAATTTCTCTGTTACTATAGATGCACAATGTTGATACTGGATTCATTTTCTGGGTTTTATTCCTTTTTGTCATTTTTCCCATGAACTAATAAGCCACAGTGGATTTGAAAGTATGAGCAAATGTGAGCACTATACAAAGCACTTTTATGTTCTATTGACATTTTCTTCCCACCCTAATAATTTAGAGCTGGTAACATAAAAAAAAAAATTAAGATGATCATACTTCCCATCACTTTCATTTCCCAAGTTTATGAAGGAAGAATCATGAGTAATTTCCCATAGTTATTGTTTGCAGCACAACACATGGTCTCAATTACTGGGATAAGAAACAGAGAGAGGGTATTGGTGAGGATAAATGATTTATCATTCAAAATTCATTTTCTACACCATAGTTTATATTACTCTGATCAGCCATCATCTTTCTTGTTTCACTCTGTAAACATAATCCAGCTCTTCTGAGTGGGACCCTGGGTCACAAGAGATCAGTTTGTTTCTGGAGCAGTGAAGCATATGCAGAGTGACCCTCCACCAAAACTACTTGCTGCTAAAGGTATCTATCCAAGAAGGGCAGATCTGGACAAATCTAGACTAATAGGACACAAAGTAACTCTTGGCTTTCACTTTTGTTCTCATTTCCAAGGAAAGGAAAAGGGGAAGCAACTAGGCTCAGGATCCTTGCCTACACAGAGCATAATTCTGTGCATTAATATGCAATTTCTTTCTGGCAGTTGGAGGTACTTGACTTCCCTTTACACTGCTGTTGCCTTGAAAGTGCCATTTCTGCATTAATGAAGTGACTGGCTGCAGGCCCCTAGCTGACCTCTCTGCACCTGAGCTCTGTCTCTGGAGCAGATGTACAAAAGCCTCCTTCTGTACAAGTGGCAGGCAAGCACCATGGCCCTGTGTCTGCTCCTTCTGTGCCAGAAAGTGGCAGCCATAGCATAGACCACAGCAGCTCAGGCATGGCAGAAATTGATGAGTTACTATTTCAGGCCTTTTTTGTTGCAGTAGATTTGAAGAGCTTGCCACTGCCTGGCAGGGACAGGCTGGTGACACTGCAGAGATTTGCAGCAAATGGAGCTTGGTTGCTGGCAGATTTTGCAGAGATGCGAGTTCAGCTGACATCAAAGTCAGCATTTCTTTCTCTTTTCCCTGCTTTGCCATCTGGTGCTCAAAGCACAATGTTCAACTGCTTCTCTTGTAGGACTGCTCCTGGTGAGAGACCATGCAGACATGAGGCATTTAATGCTTATGGGGCTGGTGGAGAGGTCCTCCTGTGTAAATCCTTTACCAATTCTCTATTTTTAAAATTAATTCCAGGCTGGTCTGTGGGGAACTCAAGATGGTGCTGTTTGTTACCACAAGTGAGCCCAACAAAAATAATCAGTCTTTTTCACTAGGGGATTGTGCAACTCCTGCAAACTTGGCCTTCAACCTGGGTCTGGTGGTCATGTTGGGACCCACAACTTCCTCCCATGAATTTATCTGTCACTATGGAGAAGAAAACACTCTTGTTCCCAGCATATTTTTGGATATAGGAGTGCGTAGTAGGCATATGTGTGGTTGACAACATAATCTGTAATAAATTCAGTCTCCTAAATGACATAATCAAATTATGGGGCAAATATATAATGGGCAACTTCACACGGAGCTGGCTTTGTTGAAGAGTGAACTTTTGAATACAGTTCTGTTTCCTGGTGTGCAACATCTTGTCTTTGCTCTGAGAACACGGGTACCGGACACTTTTTCAGCCTTTTTCCTCCCTTTCCTTTCATTGCTGGGTGCTGCTTTCAGTCTTAATCCATGCAACACAGACATGATACCTGATTTAAAAATAAAGACTGAGCCTCCTCAGAACCTCCACTCAGCCCTCACCCAAGCTTTGCCCTGCCATACAGCAGCTATCATGGCCTGAAACTCCACTTGGGGTTCTTCAGCTCTGGCCTGGTGGTGTATCATGCCACACTTGTATCCCAGGAATAGAATCGTGGCTGGCCTAACGTGTGGCAGCATGTCACCTCAGTTGTGCCTTGATGTAAGAGGCCTACTAACAGACAGAGGATCTCAGAACTTTACATCCTTTGGCATGGCTACTTCTCTCCAGTGCTTAGTACTGGAAAATCTTTTACAGAAGCAGATTTGAAAACTGGAGGCAAAAACCTGGTAGCAGAAAGCCTTCTGTGAAGGGGATTTATGCCTTTGGCAAGTACAGTTTAATCATGAGGGATGGGAAATCCATTGGATCCTTTCTTAGTCAGTAACTTTTTTGAATTCAGTAAATGAGGAATTGTCTTTAAAGGCTTATTAATCTACACTCAATACTAACATCTCATAATGATCTGGTCCCAATGGGTGTTGTTTTTTTTTCTGTTTGGTTCATTTGGTAACTTCTTACCAACCAAAGTTCTCTGGACAGCTTTACAGTCCTTCAAGTGCAGGCTGGCTCAGGGGTATCAGCTGATGGGAAAGGTTTGCATTAAGGCTGGTAGCTTTGTGGAGCTGGCTGCCATGAGGCCAGATGGCTGTTGATTCACATCAAAAGGTCTTTTGAGCAGCCACCTTGCAGAGCCAGTGCTGCTGAGTTGCTCATTCCCTTTCTCCTCTCTCCCAGTTTCCTGAGGTTTCAAGCTTTGCACTGATGTGAATACAGACAGTGGGGTTCCCTGTCATACTCCTTGTCTGCTCTGCACTGGCACCTTCCTCCTCTCTTCCTGCTCATCCCTCTTACCACATTTCTCAAAGCAGAAGCAACTTGTGCTATCACCTTCTCTGGACTCAGCACATATATTTCCCAATTGATCAGATTGTGCTTGATAGTTGAAGCCAGCTCCTGCTCAAATATTTTCCATCTACAGTTTATGTTTGGTGCAAAAAGAATCTCATCATCAAGGGGTTTAATGATGATACATGTTTTTTTATTTAAAAAGACAAGTTGTTGTCTGGAGACCCCTTTAAAGTGCCTCAATGAATCTGAAAAAAATCTGTGTAAGATCTGTGTAAGCTCTTCTCTTTTTCATCTTTAAGGTATCTGTACCATGGCCGGTAGCACTGGCAAGTCAAGACCCACAACCCTGTTGGGCACCTTGATGCTGGAGAACTGGCACCACATCGCACTCTATCTCGGCAGTTCAGGTAGAAAGTCCATTTTCCTACAGTCTGCTCTGATGGGAGTCATGTTTAAATGCATTATGGAGATGAGGATCATGGGTCTTGTTCACCTGTGTAGATTCCTTAGCTGCATTTACTCCTTAAAATGCAAATATGCAGTATGTTGTGTGAGACAAACCAGAAGTCACTGCACTCCAGGCTTGGAAACTGCATGTCCATCTTCAAATTAATAGTTTGTGGAAGGCTTAATTATTTGGGGGATTCACTGGGGCAGCACAAGCTATGTCAGACTGCTGGCTGGACACACCAGCATCACAGGCTTGTGTTCAGTGTGGTGGAGGGCTTTGGGCTCCCACCTAGTGAACCAGTTTCTGCAGGGTTTTTTTCTTGCGACTCACCTCTTTGCTCTGGTTGTTTTATTTTTACAGTGAAAATTCAAAATCAAAGTGAAACTCAGCCAAAGTGCCAAGATTTCCTGGTTACAGTTTGAAACCAAGCAAAGAGTCCACGGTTTGTATGGTTTCATCCTAAAATAATAAATAGTCTGTTATTCACCTAAAATTTATTCCAAATTTACTCAAAGCTTGGTCCAGATTTTTCTGAAACTTGGCCCAAGATTGCTTGAAACTAAGCCCAGCTTCAGAGAGAGGTTCATGAACCTCCACAAACCTGGCCTGAGCCTTGAGTTTGTAATGAAACCCAAAACTAGGGGAGTTTCACCTGGTTTAGGTTTGGTTATAGACATTTCTTACAGCTCTAGTATTTATAATGACTACAATAACAACACATTTATACAGACCTGCAAGCACACTCATGGCACTGCAAAGTGAGGAAGTCCAGACAGCTTTCCTACCTGTCCCAGCTTCCCAGCTGAATGTCCTGCACTGCAGCTACAGTCAAACTTGCTCCCATGCAGCTGCCTAAAGAAAAGTAATTTTTCCTGGGTTGTTACAGACACACACAAAAACACCCCACCACCCTGAAGCACCTCACATAGGAATGCTTGGAAGAAAGAATCAACCTCCAAGGAAAAGTGAGCAATAGCCCTGTTTTCCTGGCTGGTTCATCCAGCAGACAGGGAAGCTGGCAGAGCCCAGGTCCTGCTCACCAGCAGTGATTTTGATTATCTCCACACAGCCTGCTGGCCTCCACACTTACCCAAAATCTTTTCTTAGAGAAGAAAACTACTGGGCAATATCACTCTTTTTTTGTTTGTGTGTTTTTTTACTGGTGCCGCTGCACCTGCAGTGGCAGCATCCTGGAGGAACACCACAGGGACAGCCACACCAGGGGATGCATGCTGGACCACAGGGCCATGTCCCCAGCTTTCTGAACAGTATGGGGAGAGGCTGGAGCTCCAGCAGGCTCCTTCTGGGACATGTTTTGGTACATGGCTTTGTGCCTGCCTTGGCTGTCACGGCTGATGAGCCCATGTGTGGCTCCTTGTCCTTCTTTCCAGGGACACCTCAGTAAGTTGGGGCTGCTCCTGGCAATCTGGCCGCTGCCTATGGGCTCTCCCAAACCAAAACATCTGGTTCTCAGTTCCTGCCCTGTAAAACAAGGATGACAAACACATCCCAATCTCCCAAGCGTGTAGCGAGGCTCAACACACGTGTCTGCGAGGCACTCACGTCTGACAGCCCTGGGAGCCATAGAGAAGCTCATAAACAAAGAAACCTCCAGATGTGAGAGCTGAGCCAGGGTGAAGGCTGAGTCTGCACTGCTTCTGCCTGTGAAGGAAGGGTTCAGCCCCAGAGAGAGGAGAAAAAAGCCCTTCCTGGGTACCTAGCAAAGGTTTAGCACAGTGTGACCTTAACCTAGAAGCACAGACATAGTTATCTGTCTAGACTCTTCAGAAAAATCAAATGTACATTTCTACATACCCATGTGAGCATCTGTCTAACCAAGTGGAGGACCTAGTTGTGTGAGTGAGGACAGGCAGCAATGGCACATGCTGGGCTGGCTGGCACCAACACAGGGCTGCAGCCCAGCCCTGCCAGCATGGTCCTGCTGGCTGGACATCCCTGGGCTCCTCGCTGCTTCCTGCCATCGCTGCATCACACAGGGCTTGTTAGAAATAGAAGGGAGAACCTGAAATACAAAAACAAACACTTTGGTTACCTCTCTGAAGTCAAGGTTCCTCTCCTGAACCTAATGAGAAACTGACAACTGAGAAGTTGGCTTGGGCGTGATATTCCTCAAAAGCATTTGTTCCAAGGATGTGAAATATTTGGCAAGCTTTAAGGACAGAAGTAGTTCTTTGGAAGTTGTCAGAGCTGAAGTAATTCGTGTCTTCAAGGTTTTTGCTGCACAGGATGAAGGTCCCATCTTTGGGTGAACCAAAGCATCCAGCCCACTCTAGAAGGACCAGGTGTTACCCTCAAAGTCTCTCCGGGGCTCCAAGGGCCTTGGTGAAGCAGGCACTGAACGTGGCAGCACCGCGGCTCCCTGCAGCTGACCACCTCAGCATCAGTTTAAAGGGGAAAACCTAAAAATTCCTTCACAGCAAATGTCAATTTTTAAAAGCAGTGAGAAAGTTTTTGCAATGCCAGTGCCACCAGCCCCAGCCTGGCCTAGAGCAGGGGGTCTGTGCAGGCTCCCTTGTGCCACACGTACCTGTCATGGTGCCAGCAGAGACTGGTGGTGCCCAAACCCGGTCCAGGAAGGCACAGGCAGCTGCTGGGCAACAGCCTCAGCTCAGGACTTCTGTGCTGAGAAGTCTTGAGCACATTAGCTCTTCCAAAGCACACAGCTGAATTTGAATCGCAGTGGAGGGTATTTATCTTAGAGAAAACCTGAGCGTGACCCTGTGGGACCTGCCACAAGAAAGCAAACACTTCGGGCCCTTTGAAAGTCAGCTTAAAAGGGAGACAGTGGAAACAGTCACGTTCTGCCAAAATACACGTCAGCTGTCAAATTTACAAGATACTGTAACAACACACAAGAGAATGATTTGATATGTACAGTAACAAGCCATCTTTGTTAAACACTGCTAACCAAAAAGTACATTTGTCACCCACGCGTGCATCTGTGCCGAGTCACAGCACAAGGACAGAGGAGGGAAGCCATGCTGGTACTTCAAATAATTAAATATTTCACCATTTCCTTGAATTTGAAAAATATCCTTTAATTGCAAAAGGATACACATTTAGCAAGAGCTGTACTTCAGTTGGTCTAATGCTTAGAGTCATTCTAGGATCCCACCATCAAACTGAAGACAGGAAATTACTTTAAATTATAAGGTAGGTTACAAACTACTTTTTAACTGCAGGTCTCATTCAGTGTTCTTATGCAACCTTTTTGCACTGAGATTCTAAGGAAACTGCATAAAGTCAAAATTATGTAAATAATTGTATACATATAACAGCTAAAACTTACAGGCAAAAATGACATAGCAGTTAAAGGGCACTGCTGTAAAGAGACAAATAATTGCACAGTAAAATAGATTTTTATGTGCATATCAGTACAGTAAGATTGGGCTTTCCATTTTTAAATCCCTAAAAGAGATGCTTGTGAAGTTTTCTTGTTTCTGCAGCATAACAAAGGTGATTTGCAGAACTGCACAAGCACCACTGGGGCTGCTGGAACACAATCAAGGAACCGTTGGCATGATAAGGTGTTACACAGCAGCTTAAATGCTAAACCAGCTCTGCTAGACAGAGTCCTGACTGGTCTTTCTGAAATCCTTCTTCTCAGTTCCTCTCAGCATTTAAGGGCTGGAGCAAAAATACTCAAATGTACACTTAACTATAAACCATATGATCTTGCACACTGCCACTGGCATTAAAAGTCACTCCCAGCCTGCTGGAATTAGACTGCCATTTACAGCTGTAAAGCTCTGACTATATTTTGCCATAGTTATGCAACATGTGGAAAAAATACACTGTTCAACATTTTGGCACACTAATACATAAAATCCAGACATGGTCTATTAAAAATATGTGCACAAGCTCCTTTTTATATAGATATATTTGTTATGCAGAAGAAATCAAAGAGAGCTGAAATCCAATTACAGAAAATAATACAATTTGGCGTGAATTATTACGGTACATTTCCCTTCCAGAGCTATTATAGCTCAATATATGGTCCCTCTATCAACTCCGGTGCTGTTCAATCAGCAGTTTCAGTGACATCACTTGCTTCCTTTTTTCTTCCAGGTTTTATAGCATCACACCTCAGTACAATATTCTGCTGCTGCTAAAAGACACACCACAGCACTTGTATTTACAAAAATACCCACATCGTTGAATTATTATTTTTATATTAAAACCCATCCACAACTTGTGATGTCTTTTGGTATTGGATCATCCCTTTGTTATCAGTCTTAGATGACTTGACAACAGCTGTTATTTGGGTAAATGAATGGAATATCTTAAGGCAAGACAGTTTTAGCAAATTAGCAAATTTTAAGCAAAATTTTTAGCAAATTTTCTGTATAATGATTTAACATCCACATCTGAAGACTTGTGTTTTCTGTATAATGATTTAACATCCACATCTGCATGTTTTGGCTATCAAAGTTACTTATTGACAGGATTATTCAGGTCACCTCATTGGAAATGTTGTAACTTGCTTTCTGGAGCCACACAATAATTTGACAGGGTCCACTGCTGCTTAGATTTGTGACGGTTTCTGTATTTCTTCCATTCTTCCTTTGCACGAAGAGGAATAATAGCAGCAGTTCACCTTTGAGAGGAAATCACCTGTGCACATAGATATACAACTGACCCGACTGACAATGCCTGACATGTGAGAATGCAGTTTTATCACACTTTTAGCAAGAACACCAGGCCACAGAATAAACAAAAAAAAACAACTGTTTTATTGTGACATTTATGACATTGAACCCTTGTTGATATGAATGACTATGGGTATTCTTGACACGTTACATAATGTCATGGTGTAGGATGGCACTGATTGTCATCTGACTTTTGAGAATGTTTAATGGTCCCTACTGACCTCAGTGCATTTTGGCAAGTCACAGAAACTTTATCATCAGGTTTGTGTATACAGTTAACAAGTAGTTGGTCTTATAAGCACCATTACAAACCCTCACATTAAGGGTATTATTAATCTAGTTTACAAATGCTTCATTGATAAAAATAGCATGATTACAGTATACACACACTTAATTTACATGTAATGTATTATAGGCATAACTGAGATAAACTACTGAGCTAACTTTGGTTGATTGAAGTATTTAGACTGAATAATGGCAATTTTGGCTTCTAAGTTGTGTAAATATTACAGTGCATTTATAAATCTAGGTTGAAAATTTACTAGCACCAAATGGATATCATAAATGGCTGACCTAGTAAGTTGTAGTTGGAGAAGCGAAGTTTAAGAATTACAAAAATAGAGCTGTCCATCAGTTGAAAGCACATTCTTGTACTTCTGCTGAAATGATGACGTGTCTCAGCATCAGTGGCCAACTTCCAATGATCAAAGTCCCAGTTTTCAAGATTCAACATATCAAGCCTGAGAAAGTGGTTGTTCTGAGCTAGGGCATTCATCCTGTACCTTGTTTATGTAGTAATATAATAGTGCTCGTTCATACAAATGTACTCATGTAAGATTGTACCTAAGATATGGAGAATCTGAGTGGGAGGAATATTCAGTCCTACCTATCTATCTTTGGTTTAATTATTGGGTCTTTGGTTGATGAATTAATGAAGCAATATCTGAATTTTCATTTTCAGATTATCTCCCAGCTCACCACTGAGGTAGTCTTTGTCATGTTTCTCTTCAAGCTGGTTAAGTTCCTTCTTTTTATAGAGTGGAATACTACTGATTTGTAATGAATAGTTTCCAGGCACTGGCTTCTTCTTTGTGAAATGAAGGTAACTTATCCCGTCCTTCTTATTGATTCTAAAGAAACCGTCTTCATTTCCGGAGTCAATTAAATATCGGTTATGGTTTGTCAGTGTTGTAAGGGCAGGGAGCAGTTCCAGGATACGGTCTTTGTTACTGAGATCTGAGATGTTGATGGAGAAGATTGCTGCTTTCTCAATATCCCAGCTGGCGAGACTGATGGGCAGCTCCAGCTCCTGCTGATCCTGCACAAGAACAAACGACATTAGTTGCTTTGTCAGAGGGCTTTTCACATGCGCCTGTGTGGACAGAATGCTTACCCAGCTCATTTGTTATTAATTTTTAAACAGAAGTTCTGTAAAATCATCTGTCAAATCCACTATGAAGGGCCTAAGATTTGTCAGGATAAAGGACAGTCTTTGTCCCTGTCCCTTTGTGGGTAATGGGAGCCTGAGGCAGACACTGAAAGTTTCTGCATGTGGGTCCTGCTGCCTGACAAACAAAGCCTCTCCGTGCTTGGAGCCCACAGCCAGCCTCCTGCCAAGACAGCAGCAAAGGATCCTCCTCCTCCTCCCTATCAGGGAAACCACATACTGATGTGAACAATGATGTGCAGAAGAGAGCAGGGTCTGGGCAGGAGGCATATCAGTTTGGCAGGAAGTTTCTGCTCTGCCACATGGGCATTATTGAGGCGTAGAGCAGGGGCAGTCCCAGGTGAGTGATGCTGGGTACCTGCACAGTCCAGAAACTTTCCATAACCTGCTGCTTCTCTGGACAGATCAGGGCACATCCCCTCACCTGTAATACCACTGTCATCTTAGACTGGATGAAGAGAGAAGTCAGATGACTGTGGACTTAATGACACTTCTCCTAAAAACTACTTACAGTCTGCTTAAGTCAGTATATAATTAATGTGAACACTAAGGTTTAAAGCCAGTGACTTGTGCCGCACATCAGACTGGATGACCAGATTGGGTAATTCTGAATTAATATTACAAGAAGTTGAAATAAGCCTGTGTGGGACTCCCCAGGTCATGCAAGGGGCCTGAATTTCAAACAAGAGGGACTACAGGAACATTACATATTATAAGATAATGCTTCTGTCATGACTTCTGCTCTCATACTGGGAGGTGTGGTGCTGGAAGCCCAACAAACAGAATTGCAACCACCTCCCATCCCATTGTGTCCTACTGTTGTGACCAAATCAGAACAAACCCTAGCAGGGGGAGCGTGGTGATGGATTTACTTCAGTACTTTTTTTGATAAATGCTTGCTCAGAACTAAAGGAAAATACCTGCCCCCAAGGATGACTGAAAAGGGATGCCTATCCTTTGCATAAAGACAAAACCTCTCACACAGCAGACTGGTTTTCAGATAAACAGAAGTGCTGAAGCCACTTAATATTTGGTTAATAAAACAAAGCCAATAACAACAGCTGCAAGGAAGTGGAGATACGTGAGTACCACAAGAGATGATAAGCATGTCACTGACACCATTATCCCACTCTAAGGCAAACAGAAACTTGCCTCTGTCCCCAGAGACCTCCTGGCAGTGACAAATCAAGTTCTGCCTCCTGTTCTGCTACCTGAGCCATCAGCGAGCACCATGTGCAGTCCTGCTGGCAGCCTCCCCAGCAGGATGGCAACCTGGGAGTCTGATTGCAAGAGTCTGGACAAGCCCCAGGAAGGGTTGCAACCATGGAGTCCCTCCAGGTGAGATGTTCCTCTCCAGAGCTCTGTGTTTGTTTTGGAGAGGGAACCAGCCCTGGACACACAACGCAGTACTGCCTGGCAGCATCCACATCCACCGTGACCAACATGTCCTGCCTTTCTGGTCACAAGGCCACACAAACATTTTACACAACCACTGTCCTCTGACACCAAGAGCCTGTTTTGCTGGTGAGGGGATTGCTCTCCAGACAGCTGGGTGGACATTTATTTTAGTGTTTGTGCTTCAGAGGATGACCTGTGCCTAATGACACTGAAAACTTCAGAAAACCCAACGCAGACTACTTGACATACAAAACCAGCTCATTAGTCTACTTTGTTTAAGGTGTATATTTTTCCTGTGGGATTGTTTCTTGGCACACCTCCTTCTGAGACTGGCTCTCACAAGACAACCACAAACCCTTTCCCTCCAGAAATAGTCAATTACCTCTGCTTCATTTGTAGTTTCATTAGTGCTCCTGCGCTTCCTTCCTCTCTTGGGATAGCCATTGATTTTACATTCATAACAAGCTTCTGGAGATAGGGAGTTGTCATCTACTTCTCCACTGAGTGAAAGCTCTTGTCCTTGACCCTTGCCCAGCCCCACTCCAGAAACGCAGTGTCTGAGGAAGGAAGAAATTAAAAAATCAATTCCAGTGAGACATAGATCTTATCAAAAGCTGACTTTTGGGGTACAAATAATACAGCAATTATGTTGCACTCATTTCCTAGGAAAAACTGCTGAAGTCAACAGGCAAATTCTCACTGAAGCACAATCCAGCTACCTCTGGTTTCAAGAACCTGGCTCCCTGAGGCTTTGCCTAAGAGAGACCTGCCAATATTTAACAGTTTTTATAACACAGGCTTAAGCTCCAAGAAGTTGTTAGTAATTTCTGTCATCCAGCCTGGAACACATTAAAAGAGACCAATTTTCAGGAACTGCTGAAAAATCTGAAAAGTGAGGTCTTTCATAATGTATCCCAAAGCTTTTAGTGACTTTAAAAATTTAAACCATGATCTTCCTGCTTTCCATTTGAATTGCTTGGTCCTACATGCTGCGCAGTCCTAACACTCTCACTGGGGTAAGTTAAAATTTGTTTTCTTGATAAAGCAGATATTTATATTAAAAAAAATCTATTCATTTGGAACACAGAAGAATATAGAACATACAATTACACAAGGACATACAGAATGGTTATTCCAACCAGTGGGTGAAGCCACTCATGTAACATAATTTGTCTTGGGTGGTGGCAGGAGGTGTTACTGTTATTTGCTTTTAAAGGAGACATGTGATGCTACAAATCACAGGGAGGGGGTGTGAGCTCAGGGAGCTCAGCTAGCTGCTGGGATGTGCAGGGGAAAAGTGAAAGCAGTAGCTTAGAAGAGATAAATTTTAAGCATTAAAACCACGCTGCTCCCTTCCCATGGTTACCTTTTTTCCCCTCCCTCATCTGCATCCACCTGCTGGATGCATCAGCAGGTGCATTCAGCTCTTAAGCACCTCCACAATCCCATCATCCTTCATTGGTGAGAACCCCCCAGTTCTGCTGCCCCACACTACAGAGTAGGGAGTAGATTATGTGCCCTTTATGTCTGTTAGTTTAAAATGAGAATCCCTTACCCTTGTCCTATTCTGAAGTAACCAGGTGGACATCCACAGACATAGCCACCTTCAGTATTTGAACAACCATAACTGCATGGGGCTTGTGCAGAACCGCATTCATTGATATCTTGGCAACCTCCACTAAACTGTTCATACTGAAATCCGGTAGGGCACATACATTTATAGCTTCCCAAAGTATTGTGGCAAGATGCTCCTCCACAAATGTGTGCACTGAGACATTCATTTTCATCTGGAAAAGAAGCAGAACACACCACATTAACCTTTCCTCTCAGGCACAGCCCAGCCTACCCCTTCAGAAGGCTCATGCTCGACTGTTGCTGAAGATGCTGCCATGTCCAAGGGACAGAAATGGAGAACAGGGCTTGGCCTCACCCTTGGCTAGTAGGGCAGTGGTAGCTAGGAGATGACTGCAACCATACAACAGAGCAGTGTTTGGGCTGCTCTACAGAAGATGTTTCATGCCACACCAGTTCATGCTCTGGAGAGCAAAGAAGCAGAAGAGGTAATGTTTTTGTTCCAGAAACAGCTGAGAAGAAAGAAACCTTGTACAGTCTACAATCTGGTCCAGTAATCCTATGTTCATAAGGCTATTCAACATTAAATGAAAAATGAGTAAGGAATCAAGCTGTGACACCTTTTCCAGGCACTGAAAATCCCTCCCCACACACTCACATTTAAATATGAGGTACAGGTAAACCACAGGAACAAGTGATAAAGTAAAAATAAAAGCAGCTGTAGATACAAAAGATTGCCACATTCCCAGCCAGCCCTTTTCCAAACTTCCCAAGTGTGGCACTGTAGGAGTTTGAGGTCAGTTCAGGCTTGTTTACTGGAAGTGGCTGGGATTTTAAACGGAGATGGTTTTTTTTTGTCTGATGTGGCAAATTGCTTTGACATGTTCTGAATGCTGTTCCCCATTTTCTGTGACAAAGCAACACATGCACAGTGCATGTGTGTGCACATGCTTAAAAAATGCCATCTAGACACTGTATGGATAAAATGTAAAGCACAGAGCAGCATCTCTGACCTAAGCATTGAGGTTACAGGAAAGTAAGTCCTAAGTCAGGACATTTTTGCCTTTTCCCAAGCAATGTGGCTGTTCCTTGCTTAAAAGCAGTGCCTTTACTTCTTGCAGCCTGATTTACAGCACAGTGCACTAAAAACTGCCTGGGCAGGGGATGCAGTCACACACAGCCCAAAACATGGGAGGAACCAAAGCATTCTTCAGTGATTATCTAAACATGTGTTGCACCAACACCAGAAGTTCCTGAACACATCATTAAATAAACTAAAAAAGACAAACTGTTTGCAGAATTGGGATTGCCAAGGAATATGAAGGAATTGTCATGGAAAAACCTATTACATGGATTCCTCCCCTGTGGTATGCCCAGAAGATCTAGATGAGTACCTTATAAATATACAGTTACAGATGTTAGAATATGAACATGTATAGACCACAAGGTATTCAAACCTGGGGCTGAACTGTGTCTCAAGCCTGTAGGAGTTTTCTCATTAACTCAGAGCAATATTTCAGTATTTGTCACACCTAACAGAAATTATGCCAACACGAAAAATGCATGTTTGGGCCACAGGAAGTTAGTGCACCAAGAGGAGATATGCTGACTTCACCTTGTTCCACAGCAGCAAGAGTGTGGACACTAGTTATGTTAACTCGCATCTCTTGGGTGATTTTTGGAAGAAAAAAATATGAATAAAAGTGAAAAAAATGTTACGGGGGCCTTGGACTCTGCAGAAGCTGTCAGGCACCAGCCTTGCACTCCTGTGTTCTGCAATAGGCAGCTCTGTCGTGCTCAGTTCCAAGAGAGATGACACAAGGATGGAGGAAAACAAGCCTCCTTCACTGCAGTTCTGGGCTTCTGCCTGAACTGCCTCATGTCTGAGGAGATGGAAGTCCCAGCTGAGTCTATCCCCAGTTGGGGCTCTCAGTGTAATTCTCCCTAGTGAAGCTTCTGGTGACCAGCATTAGTGATGCAAAGGTTGAAGCCTTTCTTTCAGTGGGGGAATTGCCAGTACTTGTGCATTTTGAAACAGATATTCTCTGTATAAAATCTAAACAGTAGTCAATGGGCTCAAAAGCTGGACTAACCACTGTAACCCTGGTTGGGAAATGCACTTGGTTAAATGCTGTCACCCAGGAAGGCTTGGATACAGCCCAACCACTTGCAAAACTGAGTGCTGCAATTTTTCACATTCTACAATCTCCTCCAGTAGCCAGATCTGGTAGCACTTTTTTTTTTTTTTATCCTCTTACAGATTAAATTCTAATTTAACCATAGGCTCTGCTACTTTAAATAATATTCAAAACGACCATATGTTTGTGCTCCCTCCTTGTTCTCATGTGTGTAACAGGCACAGAGTACTGGATACAAACAAGCAAGCATCACAGCAAGGACTGCATAAGAAGTTAGGAGGTTTGGTAAGAATAATTAAAATCAGAGACTTCCCTAGAGCACCCCAGTGATAACAAGCAAAGGCATTTTTTGTTTCTGAAAGCAAATAAAGCCGAACACCAGTGAAGCCCTTTGTTGTCAAAGAGGTCATCAAACACATCTCCCAGTACCCACACAAGACTAGCTTGTATGAAGCCCATTAAACATGACTGAAAACACACATAACTGTCACTAGATGAAAAATTGGTCACATTTTTCTTCTTTGAACATGGCACACTGCTGAAATGTACTGAGACTTTTCCCATGACTTCTGCAGAGGAACCAGTTCTGTCTTGCTCAAGTCATCCAGCATCAATGGTCTGCACATGCAGCCCCATCTATAAGGGCTCAGAGATTTGGGACAGAACCAAAGTTCAGAAAGGGAAGAAATAGGTATTTTAGTTCACCAGTGTATTTCCTTCTTAACATAAATGAAGTGCACTAACATTTGTTCCTTGTAACCAGAACTGTCCTGTAAGCACTTGTTTTAAACTGTCCCCCAAAGCTTCAAGGAAACATCTTTAAACAGACAGCAGCAGCTTTGCTCAAATATGACAAATGGTTCATCCTGTAAAGAGAACAGGCTTAGATACAGCAGCATTCCTGTAGATGTTGTAAGAATGCTAAAAGCACAGATCAAGTAGGATTTTAGTAGAATTTTAGATGCTTTGGGGACAGAAGTTTAATTTTACAATTTAAGAATACAAACTTGTGGTTCTGTGTCTGCAAGCTCTCAGATAGGACCTGTGTCTCAGCCCAGACTCTTTCACAGCTGCGTAAGACCTCTTTTGTTCAGACCACACAATACATGAATATCAGAAGTTCCCTCAATGTCATTACAATCTCCAGCACTCTCAAGCATAATTTTGTACTTAAACACCTCCTGATTCAGAATGTTGGCTACTGGGTACTGTGCTGTTCACTGGAGCAAGTATTTGTAATGAAACTGCACTAAACTTACTAAATCATCATCAGAAAAGCAAAATGCAACCAACGGCACTATTGCCTTTCGCTTCTTGCTGGTAACAAAGGTAACATGCATTTCAATGTATGAATTTTAAAAAGTGACTTGCCAACACACTGGTTCCATTGGTAATGCTGGAGGTATCCTTGTGGGCAGCTACACCTGTATCCTCCAATTATATTTTGGCAGCCATGCTGACACCGGTGGTTTCCATCGCATTCATCAACATCTAAAAAGGTGAGAGGTTTGGGAGAGAACCTCAAGTTATGCTGTATTTGAAAAGTACAAATTATGGTACAAATTATCTTATATATCCATATATCATATATATAGAGGTACATTCCAGGATTTTCCAAAAACCTGGCCAGCACTGGGAGACTACTTTGGGCCTTTCAGATTTGGATTTCTGGCTCCCACCTAGCAGTGAAAATTGCTTAAAACTCAAATTCAGACACAATTTTCAGAGTTTCTCCATTCTGCTATGGAGCAGAGAGCAGAAATCCCTTTGCATATGGGACCCCCAAGACTATCCTAAGGCTCCCAGCTCCACAGATGAGAGCCCCTTCCCTTTACCCAAGCAGCGAACCCAGCAATTCCCATGTACTTCTTTTCAAAGCACATCAAATTCTATGCCAAAAGAAGGGTCTAGAGGCTCTAGGGACCCAGAGGAATAAAGTTCGCAGTCCTTGAACTCTCTCTTTAGTAGGTTGCCTTGAAGATGCAAGACTTCCTGTCCTTGGTGAGTCCCTCAGAAATCCATGCAGGATTCAACAGAAGTTCACTGAACTTACAATGCCTCAAACAAAACATTCCAGGCTAAATTGAAGTCTCCTCAGAAAATATCTGCCCAGCTGTTTAGTATCCTGCAAAATATCTGTTTATTCAGGCCCATGGAGAGAAATACAGCCTTGTTGCTAAGTTTCCATACTCCACTCTCCTTCATTCTGTACATGTTTAATTCATAGGTCTCCTTGGATGACAGTATGACTGAGAGAAGATGATGGAAAGCAAGTAAAAGCCAAGTTAAAAGCACTGCATGTTGTACCTACCTTCACAGCTAAGCCCAGTCTGATCAAGTGAGAAGCCACGTTGACACTCACAAACAAAACTTCCCGGTGTGTTCTGGCAAATGCCCTTTGCCCCACACAGATTGATTTCAGTGGCACACTCATTGTTATCTGCAGGAAACCAAAGCCTGAGTGTCACTTTTTAGTTCTTCTTCTGAATATGATAATTTAGCAATACTAAAAATGACCAATTTTTTACAAAAGGCAAAGAAACGACAGTAACATAGCTGTCTGACTGTCCACTTTGCACTACAGAAGGAGAACTTATCGTCTTCTTTTCCCTTGTTGAAAACACAAACAGCAGCTATGGGAAGGGAAACACTCCTTTTCTTCCCTAAGAATATGGAGTTTGATGTTCTAGTCTTCAAACACCCCAAAATTCACACCAATACCACAGAATCATCAGACTGCCACAAGCAGGATTCAACTTGCCATGTTTTACAGGAAATAATTGTGTTTAACACCTCTGCAGACATAATGGGTATGTGCTTACAGGAAAACTGCAGAAACCTGTGTTTTATGCTTATTGTTTCCAGAAGCCTTGACACAATCCCTAATGTGGGTCCTACAGTGAAAGAACTGAAATACAACTATTTTTTGCTCATTGGCTAAGACAGGGTAAGGCAAAAATTACAATTGGTGTTTTTACTGTCTGATTCTCAGAAGTGTAACACATATTATAAAAACAAAGGAAAGAGGAAGGAGTGCCTCTTTGCATCTTCTGCTGTGATGAGGCTGGGATCAGGCCCTTGCCTGTATTTCCAGTTGGTTTCTCAGGAAGCTGATTTCACCTCCTTGCTACTTTGCTTCTGGAATAAGTCAGTAATAAATCCCATTTCAGTGTCCACATTCCCACGTCACTTACCAATGCAGGCTGTATGGTGCTGAGTGAATCCAGGAGGACATTTACAAGTGAAACCCCCAATCGTGTTGACGCAAAGGAACTGGCAGTTGTGCTGCTTTGTTGCACATTCATCAAGATCTAAAAAAGAGAAGAAAAAAATCTTTCACTGACATTCCCTGTGGAGGATCTGACAGTTCAGCTGGACCTGGAGAAACGTGATTCCAAAGAAATAACATATCAACAAGGGCTTTTGAATCTATGTCTCACTTTATACATTGGCTTCCATTTCCTCTCACATGAAGCCTCACATACAATGAAGGGGACTCTGGAGCTACACTAATGTCCATGCTAACTCTGGATTAAGGACACAGCTCTCATCTGTTGGAAAGATGCTGTTACATAATAAATACCTGCTATCACTGTGGTGAATAAATGGGAAATCACCATCTTCATGAGAACCAGTGGCAGACAGTAAAACACTATTGCAGTGAAGCATGCTGTTACTCCTTAAGAAATACTTAAATGCTGATGGCCAAGTAGGCTATCATTTCCCAGGCCAAGTTTAGAATTGCTGCTCTAACTTGTGCTGTTTCAGTCAGGTCTCTCCTACCTAGATACATAAATAAATTAAATTACAATGAACATTTCAAAATCTTTCTGGCACTGCTGTTCCTTATTCAGCGTGTGGCAGAAGTGGTAGGTTAAAACTCTGTTGATGCTGAATAATGCACTGCAAACCATGCTCATCTTTGTATCCATCATGATATATTTATCACTGAAAAATACAGCTTAAACCAACATGCTTACCAAAATAAAACCAATCATATATACCACTGGATATGAAGTCTTTTACTATCAGCTGCTATCAGTATGCAAAAATTCCTGTGGATCTACTGTTCATCCAGATTACAGAACTAATTGAAACAGCAGCTTCATGCTGTGCAGGCCATTTCCACTGTCTTTATGGAAATACATGAATCAAGGAGACATATTTACATAATTCAAATGTCCTTGGATGGGTATTTGTTTGTGAAACAGTTTTTGCAGTAAATTATTGTCTTGATTTTTACCTTTGCAGCTCCTTCCATCTTCTTGCATGATGTATCCTTTTGGACATGAACATTGGAAGCTCCCTTCCGTGTTTTTGCAAATGAAATTGCAAGGTTTTGGAGACTCGTTACATTCATTCAGATCTAGAGGAAGAAAAACCAGATACCTCAGTGCTGATAACCAAGCTCTGTGGTAACATTTTCAAAATACTCAGGAGATACCCGAAGGAAACCAAAATCCCCAAAGCCTTCACACAAATGACATTTCCTTTTTCTCATTTCTCAAAATCTTTGTATTCCCTACTTCAAGTCACCTCTTAGTAATGAACTTGATATACATACACCATAAAAACCTACCTATGCAAAGAGTGCCAGTTATATCTGTGGTATAGCCAAGGTTGCAATGACAACGATAAGATCCCCTCTCATTGATGCACTCCCCATTACGGCAGACATCATGAATAACCCTGCACTCATCAATATCTGCAATTAAATGAGAATTAGTTCACAAGGGAAGAACAACTGGTTTTATGCAGCTTCAAATAGATTCTTGTGATCTGACATGCAAAAAGCTCACACCTTACATAAATGTAAAAAATTACATTAACAAATGAAATAGTAAGCAGAAAATATGGAAGGGAGCATTAATTTAACTTTCAAATGCAATGAACAAGCCGTAAGTGAAAGCAAACAACCAGAACTGATCATAAATATATGATCCATATATCAAACATGATTTTGCTTTTATGTACACAAACAAATTTCTCTTAATCTGTACCTACAACACACTCAAATGTGAGAGTGCTAATTCCCAGTTGAGTGCATGTCAGTCAACCAGCATGCAAAATCATTATCTGCCAAGTTGGGATGGATGCCTTTGACAATGCACCTTCCTCCCAGAGGACATACTCTCTCAGTGTGAAAATTCACAGAAAATGTTGACTGATACCCAAAATACTTAGGACCTCAGAGTGTTCACATATGCAAAAAGAAAGAGTTTATGATTTATCACTGAATTTGACATTGTGTAAGAGGGAGTTTAACAGAAAAGTCAGTACCTGCTCCACTAGATGTGTACCCTCGGCCATGAGGGCAAAGCTTCTTGAAGGCCACGGTGCCTGGGAAGGGGCAGACCTCACAGTTTTGCCCCCAGCCTCGACCACCATCACAGCAGCATTCAGACTTAGTGACAGAGTTCCTGTTGCTTGATCCGATTTGACACATACTTTGTAAGACTTCAGTGAAGCAATAGCCTTCCCTGTTGTCTGGAAGGCAAATTATGCATCACACAGAATCCTAATGGTTACAACCTCTAGAGGGTCATGAGATATTAGGAATGTAGTCAGAAATATAAAAGAAAGGGCATACTTCACCCTGGGACTGTGGAAGTGAGAGTGAAAGACTACCAGCAGTAAGAAAGAGAGCATGACATCTAAGGGAAACAAAGAAGACAGGAAATTCAGCAAAAGGTGGGAGACAAGTTACATTATGCTTATAAAAACAGATGTTTCTGTTTGAACCCAGAGAAAAAGGATTGGCTGAAAATCAGGACCAAAGAAAAGGTAGAGTAATTCCTAGCTGAGTGAAACCACCAACAGGCAGCTTTCATAGCAAGTCTGCCCAGCTAGCACAGTTAGCATGGGAAGGAGGAGCTTGCAGGAGGACACCTACTTACAAAGGCCCCTTCCGGACAGCATGTAAATTCAAGAGCACATTTACTCACTATTAATTTCTAAGTTTAAGTTCAACACAGTTTCTGCTATCAAAGTGATGGCTCATTAGGGTGTTAGTGTGTGACTTACCGAGGCACTCGTTCTGGGTGTCACTGGCAGTGAACCCCTCGTTGCACTCACATCGGTAACTTCCCACCGTGTTCACACAACGGCCATTCTCACAGAGCCCAGGTTTGGTCTGACACTCATTTTCATCTGTGTTTTTGAAATGATATGACAAAAATCAAGTCCATTAAATCCATTAACTCAGGTTAGAGGAGTTCTATGGAGTTCTTAAGCTGTGCAGTCTACCTGGTTAAACATGCATAATTTTTCCTTTTTAATAAAAAAGTGTCATTTATTCAATGTTCAGAGGAAGGATGACCATCTAGCTCACATATTATATATTTTGTTATTACATTTTCTCTGCAATGTATTCCTCAATGATATTCAATGTTTTTCATAGTTATAGCTGCACTTCTGAACGCCAGCCAAAAATTAAAAACAATTCAGTTCTACCCTCATTCATGCTAACAGAGATAAACAAGCTTAACAATGGGCCAAATTCTCTGCTTTCTTCACTTGGATAAATTCAGCAGCAGCACAGTGATTATAAAGTCAGCTGCATCTAGATTTTCTAGTTGCTGCCCACATGTGTGCACACCTAAGCAGTGAAGTAAAGTGTGTGTAGCACCAGTAGAGACCCATTACACAGGTAGTTGTGTAATTCTTCCTCCAAGTTCCTGGACACTTTGTTAAATATAAAAGTTTCAGTTCTGCTGAGGAACTGTGTGTCTCAGGAGCTTCAACACTTCAGTGTCACTTACCTATACAGCCTTCCCCATCTGGTCTGCGTTGATAACCTGGTCCACAGATACACATATAGGTGCCAATTAGGTTTTTGCATTCCATCTGTTTTGAGTCACAGTCATGAATTCCTTCTTCACACTCATTCTGATCTAAAACACAAGGTTTAGATTCATTATATAGAGACACAATCCTGGAAATTCAAAATAGTAAATTCTGACTTTGGAATGTCAATTGTAATCAAATGCTATGCATACTTTTATTGTGTTAAACTAACTATAAGATATACTAGCCTAGAGCAAATTGATTTCTCCCAAATGCCCATTTTCAAGGCAAGCCAAAACCGTATCATCTGATGTGACCTCACTTCATGCAGATGTGCAAGTTTACGGGCAGGACAGGGCTAATACAATCAACTGCATAATGCAAACCATAGAATATCATCCCAAATTCTTTCTGACTCAGTTACTTCCTGGGATTAAAACTCTGGCTCAATAATGCTGTGAGTCAGAACCCTACCCCTGCAGGAGCCTGAAATCATTATCTCATAACTGTAAGAGTCTGGTAGGAGCTTTACCTCGGCACATCCTCTGGTCCTCCCGCAGAACGTACCCCGCGGGGCACTTGCACTCGTAGGATCCCAGAGTGTTCACGCAGCGGAAAGCGCAGAGCAGAGGGTTCTGGATGCACTCGTTGACATCTGGATTTGGAGGGACAAAGACCACGGGGAGAGTGAAACTTGCTTTTGCAAAACTCAGCAGGCTTGAGGGCACAGGTTTTAGGTATGGGCAACACCACAGGTCCTGGATTACCGACGGCTACATTTTAATTGTTGGGGATGCCTGGTTCTAGTCATTATTGATTTCTGTCCAGGGGCAGGCACCAGGCATGCCAGGCTGTTTGCACAGCTACCTGAAGGTTCAATATCTCCAGTGGCAAGCAGCCAATGGCAATAAGTTCCAGATCCATGCTGCCAAAATACTGTCTGAGTTAAAATGGTATCTTTTACACATCTAGGCTCAGTTTTTATGACTGGTTATTTTAAAATTCTAGATGCACTAATTCAGGTTCTTGGCACACTGAATTCCATAAAGCAATATGCTTACTAGAAACATTACTTTGAAGTGCATTAACATACATTCTGGGCTACTTGAGTAATCACTGCTACATAATGATGTTTATGCACTCTGCTAACTTCTCTCCTCTGGAATTTAAGCTTTCACACAAATTCCACAGGGAAGTGAATGAAGCTCCAGCTGTATATAAAACTAATGCAAGTTGATGCAAAAATAGAAGCATTCTCTTGTAAAACAGATTGTGGTATAATTTAAGAATAGCTGTGTCAGGTCAGAAGAGAGTGTCACAATGTCCTAGGACATTCTCCTCTCTCAGATTCTAACAGGAGGAGGTATTAAAAAAACCACACCACGTATGCAAAGATCCTTTCCCTGATAAAGTCTCTCAGTTTAAGGACTTTCACAGCCAAAAGCCACAACCAAACTATCAAGATTAATTTCCGCTGATGGATTCCCACACAAATTTGTACACTCTCTTTCTAGGTCAATTTATACTTGCGGCCTCACTAATATTTTGCAGCAGAGTTCCACAATTGGAGTGCCTTGCATATAAATTTTTTTGTCCAACATGTTCCCTCTATTTTTGGTACCTATATCACTTGATAAATTTAAATCATATATCTCTTCAACCAATTTTCCATGCTGAAAAATTCTAGTCTAATTAATTTTCAGCATGTCCCTTCTATAATTCTGATCTTCCTCACTCCTCCCTTCTTTGTGCATTTCTGAATTTTTATTTTTGAGAGGAAAAACCAAAGCATGAAAAATATTCAACCTTGGCATACCATGGTATTTTATTTATATTTTCTGGTTTTGTTACTTGTTTCTTCCCTAACAAACCCAAGCAGCTCATGTTCTCTTTTCGTCATCCACGGTGACTCTCTTCAGTCAAGGGTCATCTAGGAGGTAAGTAAAAGCCATACCCACAATAAGCAGCATTTCTGGGGACTGTTCTGTAGAGACCATACCCTCTGGTAAGTCCTTTTACAGAGACCACCAGAAAGCCTGTTCACCCAACCTCCAGTTAGAAGAAGGCATCATGGTTCAAGATGGATACAGGAAGGTGGAACCTATTTTTCTTTTTCAGATTAAGATCCTTAATTCCAAGTGTCCATTTCTGTATTTGTCTCTTTAAGCTGCTTTACTCTCCTCAATTGTTTCTGAAATCAGGAAACTATTTCAGCACACAACTACAAGGACCATCCTTAACACACAGGAGTCTCACCTTCACAGGTCATCATTGGTCCAGGCTCAAACCCATCAATGCAGGTGCATTCAAAACCTCCCACCACATTCCTGCAAGTTCCATTTCCACATGGGTTTCCAACAGCACATTCATCAGTATCTGCAAGTAGTTAAATCAAGGTAAGAATACATGGTTACACTCAATCAAAAAAGTAAAATAAAAATAAATTAAAAATCGATGTTGTTGATGCACAACCAAAAGAATTAAGAATCACAGACTCAGCATAATTTGGGATCACTAGAGGTTGACCCAATGGTCAAACATACAGCCAGAGCAGGACCAACTTGAAGCACTTTGCCTGCCCTGCCAGGTTGAAGGACCAGTGGGGATGAAGAGTCCACAATGTTAGAATAATATAACCCCACTACTCATTAATGACTTAGCAATTTAGGTGATTCTTTAAAATGGGAGATGAAACAGCTATACTTACCCACACATTGAGCTCCTTGTAGGATGTAACCGTACGGACATTCACAGCGGAAAGACCCATCTGTGTTGATACACTGCCCAAATTTACAGTTATCTGGATCAAGGCACTCGTCCACATCTTAACCAGAAATACAAACAACAAAGTAAGTGCAACTGACCTCATATGTCCTTAGACTTCTCTCAAAGAACAAGTGTTTTTCTATTCAGAAATATTGCTGAGATCACAAAAAACCACTGACATTTCAATTCTGATATATTAGGATGAGGGCGGAGAATTTGTCTTGCAGATCAGCTTTCAGATTGCAGAAAAGAAATTGATTCTAAATGTAGGATAAAAATCCGCTCTGACTGGGGGTACAGGGAAAGGAGTAGATATGAAAAGCAGTAGTCATTCAGTGCTCCTTAAATGAAAGCTTGTGCCAATAAGGCTGAAGTGCTGTTTGTCTTGGGAGAGAACAGAATGTACTGAAGGGATCTGGGAAACTGTGGTTTGCGCTTCTGGAGATTTAAAACCATTTACTGTAAACAGGCTACATATATTGTGTAAGAAAAGACAGGTATTCTGCAAGTCTGCTCAGCATAAATTAAAAAGTCAAACATGCTACTCTTAGAGAAGTTTGATTTCTGGTATATGGGATATTCCAGCTTGAATTTAAAATTGATATGAATAAATTATAAAAATGTACAGAAGTTTCCGCAATTCATGGCTTTTGGAAATAGTTGCAGAGGTGTTATTCTCAACTGAAAGGGAGAATGGGGTATGGGTAGAAAATGGCAACAGCAGCCTTGTGCAGTTCAAGCACTTACCCAGTCTTGCATCACCAGGTCCAACAAGGATGCCAATTCCAAATGGACAAATCTGTCTGAATGCCTCTGTACAAACAAACCAAAACCATATGTTAAATCCTATCTTGGCAGTCAGCACTGCTCGTGAGCTACACAAGCAACCACTAATATGAATTCATCTTCATGTTGAGGTCCAG
The DNA here is from genome assembly GCF_000747805.2 of Chaetura pelagica. Classification (NCBI taxonomy): domain Eukaryota; kingdom Metazoa; phylum Chordata; class Aves; order Apodiformes; family Apodidae; genus Chaetura; species Chaetura pelagica. The sequence goes on from NW_009952711.1 coordinate 8,089,751, forward strand.
AAATATAGTATGCCAATGTATGAATTTATAATTTAATCTTACATTAATGTCAAAACTGTATGCTAACTTTACATTTCATTTGATCTCCCGTATGTATACATGTAAAATCCTGTGAATAATTAGGATTATCTCCCTTTAAAGAGTGAACTAATGCAGTATCACAAACACATGATATTTCCATTTAATAAGTATAATTACTAGTGAGTTAATTCTTTTCTGTTGCAAATGAAAGATTTCCTACATTTTCTGAAAAATATACAATTTAATCTGTAGTCACCAGTTAGCAGCTCCTTAAAGCATGCAAATCTCTAGTTCTAGAGCAGGTAGTAATTTTATTATAAGTAGGCTGAGAGTGAAATCACCACTCAGTTTCTAAGGCCTCAAGGTTTTCTGTTGTGGAGCCTCTGGTGGCACACATGCCTGAGCTCACCAGCCTGCATTCAGAGAGCATATGATGGAGAACAAGAACAAGATAACAACAGAGTATTTTTTTTTTTTAAAAGAAACAATCCCCTGTCCATGACACGCCAAAACATAAATTTCCCAGATCCAGATATCTTAAAGCTATTTCTTTTTTTTAAAAAAAAATGAGAAAAATGGCCTTGCTATCATCCTTTGAGAACAGTTTTGACTGTGAAAAATATCTGTGCTGACACTTCAAGGAATGCTGCAATGTATACCATGCTTTTCCACCAAATGACTTTGGTTCAAGTGCTTGGGAGCAACAGAATGAAACATGCACATAAGCCTAGGAGGAATATTGCAACTGGCACATCTGATTCTCTTTTCTTCCCCTAACTTCTGTAGGGATTGTCTGCAAAGCATCTACATGACTTATTAATGAATTGTATTAATGTATTGCTGAAACCAGTAATGCTGTTAACCACATTTGTCAGAATGAATGAAAGTTTGTTCAGCAAGTTGCACCATGATGGTAGGAAGGGCTACTGACTGTTTCTTTAGCAGCAGTCCAGGGAGGCTTTGCTTCATCAAGGCCTGTGTTTTGTCATTCCCTGCTATGCTTGCAAGTCATTCATATTGACAAGATGTAAATTTAGGTTTCCATAATAATAAAATGTAGCAATAAAATGTAACAGGATTATTCAGATGTGGATCAAATGTTACTGTTTCGTTTTTTTATATTATATTTCATGTCTATGGTGTCACCTCCTCTACTTATTTACAACTAGATTAATTCTATTTCTGTCTTTCAGGCATCACCATTCAAAGCCTATCAAGGACTTACTACTTTGTACTTTCTGTATGTGACACCTCCAGAGCAAAATACTCTGCAACTAATCATACTAGCAAACCTATAAGAAGGAATGTGCTTGAGACTGGACTACAGAAGGAGTACGTTTGAGACTGCAATGGCACCTACTTTACAGAGGGCAATGAAAAGTGTTAGGGATTAACACCTCTGGAAAACAATTTTTAATAATTCATACATTTAAGAGTCTCAGCCTTCTTTCAGTTCTGAGAGTCATGACAGTGAGGTAACCCAGTCAATAACGCACCATCTGCTTCTTCTGGGCAGAGCTCACAGGGGTCTCCCCATCCTTGTCCCTTCAAGGCACAGCAACACTCTTGTTTGGAGTGGTTTCGGGACTTCGGCACAGAACATTTTCCATCTTCAAATTTGGTAAAGCAGTAACTTACTCTCAGATCTGTACAGAGAAAAAACTTGTTATGAGGGGTTAGGGTGACTTTGGCACAGTTTTCATTTAGAGTTCTTGACTGTAAAATTATTAGAGCAGCCTCCCCAACAAAACACCCAATTGCCATCTAAGTCTATCAAGAAGGACCATTACTGTCTCTACCGGGGAAGATCTGAAGAGGGAGGGCAGCTCACTACCACAGTAAAGGAAGGCCTACTTCAGTCATGGAAAAGGAGGTGTTCTTTTTCTTTTGTCCAGCAGAGACAGAAGGGCTGTACTCCCCTCTTACTCTCACTCTTCTTTGTAAAAAATTAATATTGGCTTCATGTATTTATATTCCATTATGAGTAAGAATCACTTAAGAGATTCTAATCACCTTGCAACAATAATGCCATGTAGTGTTAAAATGAGAGGCAATTTTCAATAGCGCTCTCCTTCCTCATTCTTCCCTGAAGTACACACAAAGAAAACTGGCCCAGTGGCACTATGTTTTACTGCCTTCAGCTGGGTAACCAGGATGCTAGGAGTAGAGCTGAGATCACAGACCACAAGCATCCAGCAGGCAGAGAGCTGGCAGCTCCCTGTGTTGGCAGGGGGACAGCAACAGGGCAGTTGTGGAAGCAGATGCTCATCCAGTTTTCTGGCTGCAGCATCAATATTGGACAATGTCCAGGTTTTACAAAAGCCCTAGGTAATGGGAAGTTTTAAAGAAAAATTTGTTTGGCTTGAGACACTTGAAAAAAACCCAGTCTTCTCCAGGGGATGGGGAGAAGCACACTTAAAAGTTCACACACGCAAGGGTGCATTTTCCTCTGACATCATGTGTGAAACAGTGGTCTGTTTTCATAAAGGAGAAGATCAGGCTACATTCTTTTTTATTATTTGGGTTCTTGGGGTTTTTTTTATTCATTTTCTTCCTTACCTAAAGGGAACAACACCCTCAGACTGATGAAACCTCATTTATACCAGCAACAAAAGCACAGCTAAAACAGTCATGCTGCTTTCTTGAAGTTGAGTGAAGTAACTGTACCAAACTGCATGGTGGTTTAGAGCCTTGGATGAACATTTATTGCAGGTTGGATTAATTTTTACCAAAACCACAGTTTCATTTAGCCCACTGTGAAGTGAAGAACTCACTGTGGTGTCAACAAGCATCACCGTTCTGTGCCAAGCATAACTACAGAGGTCCTTACAAAGGTCTTACTCATCAGTGGCTCCCACTGTGCACACTGTGTATAGGACATTTAAAATGTATCAATTTAATAATTTCCAAACACTTTAAAACAACTCCTTAATTTGCTGTACTTGTTCTTAATCCACAGAATAAAATAAACTGTGGGTTTTCATTAGATGTTCAGCTTTTAGCATCTGATCTCTGTCTTAGTGCCCATGTTTAGGCTCTGAACAGTGTATGTAGTAATCTAGAAGCCAGAAGACGCTTCAGAATTATCTGGGCAGATGGGTGCTTATTGTCCACACAATGCTGTTTGCAAACTTTTTCCATTGATCTTTGTTCCACCCACACATTTGTGGAGAGGAATAGCATATAACAAGTGTTATGGAGAATCTGGTAAGTGCTAAGAACAGCCTAATTCCTGGAAATGCTGCCTACAGCAGTGCATTGCAGCAGTCCCCTGTCTGTGTTCATGCTCTATCTCTGTCTCACACATGTCACAATCTATGCAGAGCCCAGGTAGCCTCAACATTTCTTCCAGGGGTGCAAGAAGGGGCTGCAGGACAACATAATTTCCTCACTTAACCTGGTGCATTTAACATTATCTTCATCCCTTTTATTGCAATGTTCTCTTTAACGACAAACAGATGTTACAGCAAGACAGAACCTGGCCCCAACTACAGAATTACCATGTTTTCCTTGTGAAAAACACTGTTTCGGTCCAGAGTTTGCTCGTTATATTAGAAACAGGCAGCTAATAAGGCTTTCATAAAACAGCAAACAGATTTTGAAATGCCAGAAAATAGGAATCAACTTACCTTGGCATCGCCTTCCTGTGGAAGACAACACGAAGCCTTCTGGACATAGACATTTGAAACTGCCTGGGGTGTTGCTGCATGTGCCCAGGGCACAAATTTCTGGCTGTTCCACACATTCATCAATGTCTGTAAGAAAAATAATTAAAGAGATGAGAAATTACAATGTCTACACTGGCAGCTGTACTACATAAAATGAAACCTTACATCATCACTGATATCTAACAGATTTGAAAAACAAAAAGGTCAAAGAAAAAGGAACAGACAGAATAAGGAGTAAGAAATCCAGGTGTAAAATCTAGGTTTAGTTTTCAAATCCTCATGCACTGGGCAAACCTCAGCAATGTACCATCAACCAAACAGGCTGGGATTAGATTTTTTGTTGTGATCAGATGAGGTAGTACTGGTTGAAACAAAAGTTGGTAAAGCTTCTTCTGGGAACTGAATTCCTAGTGGCTACAGTTCAGAACCATACACGGCCACAAAAGACTAAACATTACTCATCTTTAGAGGCAGAAAAATGGGGCAACAACTGAGTAGCTAGGAAATGGGACAGAAGAAGGATTTCTCTTCACAGACCTTCACATTTGTCATTCTGAAGGACATATCCAGGAGGACAGATACATCTGAATGACCCATCCAAGTTCTGACAGGTGCCTGGTGAGCATTTTCCAGGATCCAGTGCACACTCATTGATATCTAAAAGAAAATAAATACAATTTATTGAGATAACTCCTGTTATCACAAATCTGTGGCTGAGGCTGCTTTAATTTTGATTCCATCAAACTGATGGTGGAACTTCCCAGGAGCAGAAGAGTCTTCTTGTTGTCATCTTGCCGTTTTTTAATTCTGCTAGGTATAAACATACTCAGTGTAACAGTTCTCTCTGACTTTTTGTACTGTTTTACTAAGAATATGTCCTTGAGGTTTGTCACACTTTTTTCCTACCATAAAAGAAAGCACTCACCAACACAAGTCCTTCCATCCAGAGCCACTTCATAACCATCATTGCAAAGACACTGGAAGGACCCAATCGTGTTCACACACTGACCATTCCTGCAGAGCATTCCATTTCCACTTGCACACTCGTCCACATCTAAGAAAAATAATATTGAAAGATATATAACAAACACCTGCAACAAGTAAAATTGGGCGGGTGAGATTTGTTTCCCCTATCGTGGGATAGAAACTGGTAATACAGAAACAATATCCTGTTTCAAAAGCAAGAGGAAAATACCAATATTAGGCTATGTTGTAAAAAGCAGTCAAAGCAACAGTAAAAAAAGGAATGGCATAAATCACATGCAAACATTTAAGTAGCTACAGAAAAGTGAGGTGTGCGTAATTAAAGAGGCTTTTGTCATTAATCACACAGACCATGCAAGGTGCAATCCTAACTCAGCAGAGAATGTGGTACCAATGGTACTTTCACTAGAAGTCGACAGTCTTAGAAACAGAACTGGTCTCAGCACTCCTCACCTATGCAGTCATTGTTGTGTGAGAGGATGAAGCCCAGATTGCAGCGGCAGTTGAAGGAGCCAATGGTGTTTCTGCAGGTTCCATTGCCACAGGCATCTCTCTCACACTCATTAATATCTACAAAGGAGGAAAAACAAGGAGTGAGAATTATAAGCACTGATGGGGAAAGGAAAGCCTGTAGTTACTCCACAGGCAAGAGAAATAATTCATTGCCAACAAACTGAACAGAAAGGATAAAGATTGTCATATCTGCCAAAAAGAAGATTTTACACAGGTCATCAGCTTGATGTTAACATGTAGAAAAATAAACAAGGGTCCAACAATCACTTATCGAGGCTCCTCCTTCACCCTTCCCAAAGGATTTCTAAGCTATCTTTAATTATAAGCATTCTGAAATCTCCTCACCTTGCTCAGAAAACAGACACTACACTAACAGCTGTGAATGGGTTAAATACAGAATTTCCTTTTTTTATTAAGATTTTTTTATTAAGATTCTTTCTGAAAAGAGCACTTTTCTGGCAAGAAACCTACCCTTAACTTACTCTGTTAACAAGTAGGCTGCATACAATTTGCTGCTTTGTAATATTAATCTATTAAGTTTCTTGCCTAAATGAATGGGACAAAATGCTGCAGAAAATTCTAAGAATGGAACATTTACCTGAAAAATTAGAGCGTTAGCAGTTCGTTAGACAGGATACGTACTTGTAAAGGTTCACTGTACTGTAACAAGATGTTCTTCATTCATTATCAGCTTCCTATCATGTCTAATTGACAGCTATGGTGTTCTGCACCTTTACCTGGTGGTAAATGGCTCACCATCTCAGTTCTTGTAGGCAGCCTCTTATGATAGAGAGGATAGACTCAAAAACTATCTTAATGGAAGCAGAAGTACAGCTTAGTTTTATATACTTGCCTATACACATTGTTCTGTCATCATTGGTCTTGAATCCATTGTGACAAATACAGTAGAAACTTCCAACAGTGTCAATACACTGCCCGTGGCTGCAGATATTAGGAATTTCTTGACATTCATTCCGATCTGAAAACAAAGGGGCACAGTGAAAGTTAAGGCCTCTAATCTACAGGACTGGAAAGATGAAGTAGTAGCAACAATGACAGATAGAATCCAGTGTATAGCCCTAATTTAAAATAGTATTTTTACTTCATTAATGACAAAAACATTACTAAGTACCCCTCAGAAAAGGGGACCACAATGATTAACTTCTTCAAAACTTGTGAAACTGAAAAAAAATTAGCATAAAAATAGTATTTACCAAACACAAATTCTTGCTGGAAGGAAAGCACGGTGCTATGGCTTTGAAAAGGAGAATCAGTGACATGAAATGATATAGGGAGATTTCCAAGTGCTTCATATTGCAGCAGGTATGAAAGCCACTTATAAATGACAGTTTGTGTCCTCATGAAAGCAACTACTTGCTTTTAGCTACATTTTATTATAGCAAAAATTGCTTGATTAACTCTTAGAAATCAAACAAAACAGAAAGGAAGACAAACCCCACACTTTTCTCACTAAGATTACAGTTCTAAATTTATCTACTAATTGTGCAGAGATAAGAGTCAAGTTGTTCCTAATTACAGAGAACCTCAAGTACTTAATCTTGTTCTCCTGCTTCTACTGCCTCTTCTCTACACTCTACTTAGCACCCAGGATTCCTGAACATCAGCTGGACTATTAGTAGCTTTGGATGAGTGTTCACTGAGGACCAATGCTACTAGTGATACTGCTGCTAATTACAGTCTAAAGGAGGCAGAAAGGAAACCAACGTTGGATAACATGCTGTCTTAAAAACTCCTAATCTTCACAGTTCAGCAAATTAGAGACAAAAGAAAAACTATGACTCTCTTTGGTGCTCTGTGGGCAACTGAATATTGAGATAAAGTCCCAGGGAAAAGTAACTTTAAGGTAAACAGAAAACATAACAATTTTTTTAAAAATTGGGAGGCAGAATTGTGTTACATGCCAAAAACAAGTTTATATGACAAATTATTTATTATGCAATAGACAGCATAAGAAGAACGCTATTTTGATAGTAAGAAGTACTAGTGGTTGAGATACATCAGCTCTGATTCAACAATATATAAACTACTGGGGTGTGTTCACCTTCCAAACAGTAGCACAACTGATCTGATTCCACAAGGTGCTTTGCACTCTCTGCTCTCAGCAGAGTGGTTGGGAATTTCCTTCCCTTGCTGGATCAAGTACATTATCAACCACTTTTATTTTGACTCAATTTAGAATTGGCTGTAATTGTGTAACTTCATTTTCACTAAATATAAAATAAGAGCAAAATACAGGGAAGTATTACAGTTTGTGCCAATTCACATTGGGCATTGTAAGCCATATCAGAACCTTTCCTGGCTCTTCCTGTACTGCTGTAACGAACCCATAACAACAACAATTGCATTAGGAACATATTGAATATTTACATGTGCCACTGCATAGCTTAACAAAAGAAACTTTTAGTTCTCATAGTAGTCTTCTGGATGCCCCTACACCCTTTTCCCTCAAGGGTCACATGAAACAATGAAAAACTGTGCTGCAGGGAAAAGTACACTTCCTAAAACTAGAGTAAACAGAAAGAAAACCCAAGGAAAATGTTAACAGTTTCCTTTTTAATTATTATTTTGTTCAGAAATGTATATAATATTTACAGCTGCTTGGCTCACAGCAGTATTTAAAATCTCTGCAATTCTTCAAGCAATCAAGATAACACCAATGCCTCTCTGGACTACAATAACATAGAGCAAGTTAGAGAACTGTAGTCCCACTCTGTGAGTATTTAAAAAAAATGTTCAAGGGCCTGTTTAAATCCACAGAAAAATTTCACAATAAGCTTTTAAAGTTGAGTTATTGTATATGCCCTATCAGGTAATTCCACCCTATCAGCAGAGACCCCAGAAAGAAGTGATTTGTAAAAATACAAGTGGCAAATAAATTACTAAAACACATTTAGCAAATTATAATGAAAATCAAATAATTTATGCAGAAGGTCCCTGTCAGGGACACAGCTGAATTTTTAGTGTCAGAAAATAGTCAAAAACTAGCGAATCAATCGGCCGTCCTTTCTTAGACATGACATGGGCTAAAGAAAGAGGTTTGCCATTGGTGGGATAAAGTGGAAATAAAACACCTACTCAGGTGATTAACTCTCATTCATGCCTCTCTGCGATGGGCCCACTTATCTTCTGGGAATTACCAGAATGTTTATGTGATGCCCTGAAAGGCTTTAAGAGCCCAGAGCATCTCCTGGTATACCATGTTTCTGAAGAGGAACACACTTTTTTTTACACTTCTTTTGATACCTAATCCTTTCTGCTGACCCTCCCAAAAACCAGCCCAAAGTTCTCACCCATGCAGCGGCCAGTTGATGTGAACCTGTAGCCAGGTTTACAGTCACAACGGTAGCTACCAGCTGTGTTGACACACTCTGCATTTTGCTGGCACACTGGTCCATTTTGGCATTCATCAATATCTGTCAATAGAAACAGGAAATTTGATTGTTATGGTAAGCTGGCACTAGAAAGACCTCAAAGCCACTTTGGTTTTAGTGTTAAGAGTATTACCTTACCCAAATATAGGAATTTCTTTCTAATTCTGAAAAATTAAATGTATTGTTGAAAATAGCTATTTGGCCATATTTTGATATCTCCCTGAAGTGATCCCAAACCCACATATTCCATTTGTAAAATTAATCCCTATGGAACTAATCCTGCTGTCTTTAGATTCTCCATTAAACTAATTCAATGTGAGGAGTTGGTTACAATTGGAAAAAAATATGTGTTTATATTATTTATAGAAATCTTTGTTTTATTAGAAAAGATATCTCAGAATTAAAAAAAAAAATAAAATTGTGCTCCTGATTTCACTCAAAACTACTCTTTTCTTGGCTTTACTGTCAAATGTGGAAAACAATGTTTCTTCCCATGATTGCTGACTCATATTTCTTCAAGGCCTTAGACGCCTGATAGAAAAACTGGTATTTTCTATGCAAAAGAATTTGAAATGTCTTAATTATCAGACTTAATACACTGATACCAGCGTTGTCCCCTTAATTAAGGATGACTTGGAAGTACATGAGATTTGCCAGCATCTGAATTGCCAGCTGGTTAAATCCCATTTCTCCAAAGGAGATCAGTTCTCTACCTTCACAGATCAGTAGCTTGTCATTGTAGAAGAATCCCACAGGACATTCACATCGGAAGCTGCCAACCATGTTTATACAGATCCCATTTTCACACACTCCAGGAATTTCTCTGCATTCATCAATATCTGCAAAAGGATTTTAAAAAAAAACCAACTTGTAAACAGCACTTAAAGAAATCTTCTGTTACAGAATATGTCCTTTGCATCTACCCTTGAGAGAATTATCAAACGTATAGTGTGAGCATCAGAATGTTCCCAACTGCAATAGACACTGAGTCATTCCAAACTGTGGAAATGTAGATATTTTCTATTTCTTAAGGTTCTTACTCTTCACTGTGGCCAAGATACATCCTGCCACATAGGAATGCAGAGTTGCACACATCCTTTCTTACGTGTCCCACCCACAGTCCTAATTAAGTTGCTCATCTTTCTGAATGAGACAGTGGAATTACTGGGAAGGGACAGTGAGTGTGTAGCTGCCTTTGGTTTCATACAGGAGAGCAGGACTGAATGCAAAAATTTGTCACAATTAGTTTTGCACTGTTTTACCCTTGTTAATCTCAAAAGATTTGCATGCTTTTTTATGTAACAGTTGGAAAGTGCCAGTGCCAGGTAACATCTTGCAGTGCTGCCAACCTGCTATTAATTAGATTGATTAAACCAGGAGAGCCGGGTTCACCAATGCTCTATATACGCCCGGGTTAAGTAACGGATTTTGGCATCAAAAAACCCCAGCTGCTATTACAATTATATGTCTTGCCTTGTGGGTCCTGAAGTTACAATATTCTGACAACACGAAAGAGTCCAGAGACTCCTCCAAAGCGTCTCCTTTTAGTAAAAATTGCCACATGCACTGATGTACACAAAACAGGAAATATGGTGGGAAATTGTCAGCTAACATGAGTTTCCATGTGGATCAAGCACTTAATTTCCTACAATAGATTCTTTAATTTTGAGTACTTTGATTATATATGGGGTAAGTAAAGGTGGAACTACTTCTGTCCCTGAAACAACCAAGTGAAGTAAGTATATAGTACTGTAACCAAAACATAAGAGTAACATCATGTAAGGACTATAACCAAACATTACAGAGCACACAGAGCACTGTCCCTGCAGAGTGGGTGCTACCTGGTTCCTGTGCCTACAGATGAAAGACTAGTAACTCTACTCTAGTAACTGCAAAAGCAGCAGGTGAGTGCTAGAAGCCAGTGAAGCCTGTAAGATGCCAGAGCAGCAGAGTGCTGGTGACGGGCCCAGTGTGCAGCCAGGTGTGCACTGAGAGCTCTGGGGAACTGGTGGCCTCTGGGGGACACAGCCCTTCTCTTCCAGCTGCCTCCTGAGTGTGCACTGCTCTACTGGCAAGGCAGAAAGAGCAGACTGCAACACTCCTGGCACACAAGTCAACTGTTGCAGATGCATGTCAGCATGAGCTGAGGCCTCCCTGCTGAGGCTGGTGGATGCCCCAATTACCTCAAGTAGACTCAGCAACAATTTGGGTTAATGCTAATAGCTACAAGGGGGAACTCCTAAGAAATTACCTGCTAAAAAATAGATACTGTACATTTCTGTAACTTCTTTAAAAATTAAACTCCCCTCTTTACTAGAAATACTTCAATCTAACTAGCTGAACACTGCACCACAGCAACAGCTTAATGCTAAAGCACCTGATTATTATTGCTTATATGCTGCCTCTGTTTGTTACAAGGCACATTATCTACATTTTTGTATGAATAAAAACAAAAGGGAGTCACATTAGGGATTTACTCAACTCCTTGTCTTAGAATTCCTCATCTCTCCCTCTTTTATTTTGCAATTTGTTACTCACAATTCAAATGTTACACACAATAACATGTGAGAAATATTCCAGCTGAGCAGAAAAAAGAATTTTTGTGTCAAACCAATACACAGGGGGACTAATGTGAAATGTCAGATTAAATCTCTACTTCAGTTTGAAGGAAAAGACTCTTAATTCCTCTCAAACCAAATGCTGGTTGGCCTTACTCCCAGACCTCTTATTCTCTGTATCTGTGCCCTGCTCATGTAGGCCTGATTACAGTTTCTTTGGGGCTTTATGTTGCCTTGATTACAAGCAGCATTTATGATTGCTGCCAGGAGGAGCTAAGCAGAAACTCTGCAGGCTCAGACTTCCAACAGGGGGCTGAACTCCATTATACTGGTTGGTCTTTATTCCTCCCTGGAAAAAAAATAATAGGGAAAACAAGCCTGCCCTCCTCCCTGGGCAGAGGTAGCATGGAACCTAGTTCAAAATAGAAATTACAACTCACCAACTGGTAATCCTGTATAAATGTCAATGAAGAAGCCAGGCCTTTGACTTCCACAGAGTGTGGAGAACTCATCTGCAACAGGAAAACAAAGCAGTGCTTATAGTATTTGGAACTCATCAACAGTCAAAAATTCATTACATCCTTTGCCCAAGAAAATTATTTGGCTCTTTCAGCACCTGCAGGGCATGCAGACCCTTCCCAGAGGCTCACCATGTGATGTGCTTAGTATGTACCTGGGTTCTCATTCAAAGACCATTAAAATCAGCAAATACAAAGAGGTAAAGGCCGTGGGATCCCATCCTGATTTTGCTTTGCATACACTTATCTCTGCATACAGTATTTGCATACAAGTCCAGATCTAACTTTCAAAAACCTGAACTGCAAGCTGGAAGTTATTTGAGTGAGTGTCTAGGAAGTTTGTTCTTGAAACAAACCATTTCAAATCAGAGTGGGACGTCTTGGGCTCAACTCTGCAGAGTCTTAACTAGTGTGGATAACTCCTGTATGTTCATGCAATTAGACCAGAAACTCCTACATCTCACACTTAGCTGCTTGATACAATCATTTTCAGAGGAGACCAAGGTACCTCTGTAAACCCATGGCTACCACAAAGGCCCTTTGTGGCAACCAGCTGTTGAGGCACAGCAGACACCATAGTTGTTGGAACAATGCAAATAAAACCTTGTCCAGTGCCTTGTCCTTGTGCCTCAATACTGGATCAACAAGCATTTTCAAGGAGACAGATTAACCAATAGAGAGCATGAAGTCTCCCACACAGGAAAACCGCCACAAAGGAGGCATGGCCCAGTAGCATGATCACAAACCATTCCATGCAAGCCTTCAGTGTGACTAGGGCTGATCTCCTCCAGGCCAAAAAAGTAATTAATCCCTTCATTTTACACACTCAAGATAAAGACATAGCATCTCTAACAGTGTTACACACACTAACAGTAATTATGATGTAACTAAGGCTTTTAAATAGCTTTGCAATGCAAAAACATACCAGTGCTGGGGACAGGACACTGCTCACAAGGCTTATTCCACGCACGTCCAATGTTGTAGGAACAGCAGCACATTTTCTTAGTCATATTAAAGAGCAGCTCACCATCACAGGTTTGGTTGTCAGCATAGTAATTTCTGTAACACAGGCTCCTTCTCATATCTGCAAAAATGAAGAAAATCCCAGCCCAATTATTAGTAACTCTTATGGAAGGTGATCCACCTAATGGGTTTTAGGAGACATCTCCTTCAAATATGTGACTCTTGTTAAGTAGATGCTGCAGCCCTGTAGAATACTAAAGAACAGCTTGTCCTTAGAAGACTCCTCTAAAAAATACCAAGAAGTGTTTGCAATACAAATATTCAGGAGCAGTCAACATGGTTGTAACAGCGATCAGACTCATCAAAGGATTAAATGGGCCTTTTGCCCAACACTGAAGAACATGAGCTTGTTTATGTTTCCCCCTGAGAACTGTGCACCGTTTGTGACTTTGTTCTGTAAAGTCTGAGCAATTTTAGCAACTTTTCACATGTAGAGGCTTTTAAAGCTGAAGTGAAACTTGAAAGGGTTGCACATACAGAACATTAAAGGAGAAATTCTGATGAGGTACTGTAAGATCTGTATTAGAAGTCATCTGCTTTGCTTTATTTAGCAAAATTAATGAAAGAAGCTGGATATTTTATTTAATGTATAACTAAATTCAGAGTTCTGATTTGTGCCTGGCAAATCCCTGGCCCAAATCACTAAGATGAACCTTTAAAAAAAAACAACAACTCTTACCCATGCAATTGTTTCCTCCATTGACTTGCATGTAATCAGGAGGACAGATGCAGGTGTAATTTCCAACAGTATTGTAACATGTGCCAGGTCCACAAATTCCAGGTGTCTCACACTCATTCACATCTAGAAGAGAAGAAGAAGGCAGTGAGTGGCCAGAGAAGCTTTCTCATTTTGCTTCCAAGAATGAAAATGTTTCAGGAATGCCTGAGGTAGGAAGGCACTGGCAGAAGCGGGCGGAAGAGGGTCCGAGTGAGGCCATGGTGGAGAGAAGCTCATAAAGAGAAGGAAGTGGTGGCAGAGCTGGCCATGGAAAGCCTGGCTGTGATGCAAAGATGGGAACTCTGATGTGTCTAGGCAGTTCAAGACAGAAATCTGATTTTAGCTCCTGTTTCCCCAAAGTAGTACTTAAGGATATAATTCATTCTGGATTCTCAGATCTGGACATGAACCAAATCTATTCCCTGTGGATTGTCCATCTCAATAAGTAATTATGCTAAAGACTGATTGAATGATTCAGGCCTGTTTGACTGTGGAAAGCGAGCAATTTTCCCAACACAAGATGTCGTGTTTACTTCACCGAGAGACTTTAACCTTTGTTTAAGAAAACCCAACCACACCCACAACACCTCACTTCCTAATTCCACCAGCCTTACGATTTTGAAGTATCTTTGACATACCACCAAGGAAAAGTATAGAGGTAGATTTCCTCTTTATCATTTGTTGAGCGATGGAAGCGAAATATGGATGAAACACTTTGGTTCAGGACCCAAGGACCCAAAACTTTTGTATTTCTGCACGTTTGGCACAACTATATTAACATTATTAACAATCTGGAAGACTGAAGACTTCCCGGGCAAAGGGAAATGAAGAGGGTCCGAGTGAGGCCATGGTGGAGAGAAGCTCATAAAGAGAAGGAAGTGGTGGCAGAGCTGGCCATGGAAAGCCTGGCTGTGATGCAAAGATGGGAACTCTGATGTGTCTAGGCAGTTCAAGACAGAAATCTGATTTTAGCTCCTGTTTCCCCAAAGTAGTACTTAAGGATATAATTCATTCTGGATTCTCAGATCTGGACATGAACCAAATCTATTCCCTGTGGATTGTCCATCTCAATAAGTAATTATGCTAAAGACTGATTGAATGATTCAGGCCTGTTTGACTGTGGAAAGCGAGCAATTTTCCCAACACAAGATGTCGTGTTTACTTCACCGAGAGACTTTAACCTTTGTTTAAGAAAACCCAACCACACCCACAACACCTCACTTCCTAATTCCACCAGCCTTACGATTTTGAAGTATCTTTGACATACCACCAAGGAAAAGTATAGAGGTAGATTTCCTCTTTATCATTTGTTGAGCGATGGAAGCGAAATATGGATGAAACACTTTGGTTCAGGACCCAAGGACCCAAAACTTTTGTATTTCTGCACGTTTGGCACAACTATATTAACATTATTAACAATCTGGAAGACTGAAGACTTCCCGGGCAAAGGGAAATTTAAGGAGGACTTGATGGGTTGCTTAAATTTTTATATCCAGTACAACCTGAGAGCTGCATGTAATGTGATGAACATTTACTACTGACTGTGCTAGGGGAAGGAAAACGTCTTACAGTGCAACCAGTATTTTCAATTGGACATTTAGATCAGCAGAAGAGAAAATAAGCAGTAGAAAAAAAGGCATAAACACACTGTAACCAGCCCAACAGACTCACGGGGCATGTTTGCTCTTTATCTGACTGCTTATTTGTGACCCATTGCCAAACAGCTATTTTTAATAGTTACTTAGTAAACTGTATTATACTTGAAGTAAAATTGTTTGATAGTCTGGTTTTGATCAAAATCTGACAATTTTAAACAAGAATTTGAATGTGTTTCAACATGGGCAAGAAGGAATTTTGTCTCTCTCAATACAAGACTTCAGCTTGTTCCGATTTTCCCACCCTTTACACTACTTGGTCTGCTTATGTTCCTTTTCAAGGACAGACTAATTCTTCTACATATTGATCTCTCACCATTTTCTAAGAATTAAAGCAGGAGACTTGTTAAGTGAAGGCTACATACCATCACACACTCGAGTCTCTTCATTCAAATAGTACCCTGATGGACATTGACACTGGAAGCTACCAAATGTATTAATACATTTTCCTCCTTGGCAAAGTCCAGGCAGTTCTTGACATTCATCAATATCTGTTCAAACAAAACCACAAGCATTAATTCCTGCTTTTCCATTAAAAAAAAGCACTGACTGAAGAGTTCCATAATTTTAGACATATAAAGATAGAAAAATGTAAACAATACCTTCTAATATAACTGTAATAGGGTTTGGTCGGAATCCTTCCCCTCCAGGGCAAAGAACCTTATATTCAGCTGAAAACAAAATATATTTATGAACCTTTAATAGTGGAAACATTTTAAGCACAATTAATTTTTATAATTAATCAGATTATTACAGGTAATTTAAATGTAAAGTTAACAAAGTAACCAGATATAAATATTAGGTTTTACTCTCTAAGATCAATTGCTACTCTATTTCATAATGCAGCTGTTTGTGTAGCAGCAAACTTGCTCAGAAGTGATAATAATATTGTGACTAAATAACCTTTTTGAAAGACTGGTAAAGCTTTTGGTTAAGACTGGTGGAAATCTGTCTTCTGCATGTACACAATTAATTATTACATCAGTACTTGCATTCTGGCTAAATTAGAAAAAAATCCAACAAACACATTACATTGTTGTGTTGACCAAGGCAAGCTCACTTACTTGTGTTCACAAGTGGGCAATGTTCACAGGGAACTCCCCAAGCTTTGCCAAGGGAGCAGCAACAGGAGGCCTTGGAAACACCCACTCCAATCTCATTGCTGCAGAAGGTGCCACCATTATCTCCACGAGTTTTAATGTCCAAGTAACAGTTTCCAGATCGTGTATCTATTAAAAATGCACATAATTAGTCACAAGAGAAAACACAACACATCACCTCAGGATAAGGGATATCTTCAGATGGTTCCCATGTCTTGTAGGACAGCTGAATAAAGTAACTTGTATTGTCTAGGAGGGCCCAACTTTTCCCTCATAGACAAGATGGTGGTGCCACATCCCTTGGCTTTGTTTAACTTCTGACAAAGTAGGGAATTTATTCAGCACAACCAAGGACAGTTCAGCCAGGCCTTTTCTCATTTTGATTCACCTTTTCACCTGCATATGTACATCCTTCCAGTTCCAGAAACCCACTTTCTCCTCTCCTTGAGGTTTACAAGCATGAAAGCATCTTCTAAATGTTAGAAATTTAAAATACATTTGAATTTAAAGAACATCCCTACACACTCTTAAGCAAACAAAGCCAAACAATATCAGAGGATTACTAAGCAGATGGAGCCTAATACAAGAGCATTTCTACTAGTGACGTAGCTGCAACTCAATGCTCAGAGACCATGGGTGGCTTCATGTTGTAACTCCATTAGCCTGCCATCTTGGGGACAGCTGGATGTTGGTTTAAGCTTGTTGAAATTTAAAATTGTCTCATGCCTGCTGTAAATTGTGTACAGCTGTAAGAAGCCCCAGGGGGTTGGTTCTGGCAGTTGGGCACTGCTGGCATGACACATCACTCTGAACATACTCCTGCTGCACTACTACAACTTCTGAACCAAGAGCAGCGCGGTGGGAGTTGAAGAGCTTGTCCGAGCCCTTTTCCATGATCTGTGTCTGCATTCATAAGCAGTTAGCCTTGCAGCTCTTCTGAGCAGCTTCATTTATAATTAACTTAAAGAGCAGTCCCTTACCTACACATCCAACTCGGGTGGGGTTCAGCTCAAAATCTGGAGGGCACTCGCAGGTGTAACTACCAGCAGTATTGACACACGTGCCACTAATGCAGGTTGTGGGATCTGCACATTCATTAACATCTGCAAGGAAAAATAGCACATGGTAAGCAAATACAATGCAAACCATTGATAGATGAGGTATCATAGCCTGACCACCACAAATCCATTAGTTAATGTGATCCTGATATCCAGAAAGCTCTAAAAAATACATATTCATTTTAGAAGAACAGTAGTCTGAGATTAATTCAGCACGTGGGGAGGCAGGGGGGAAGTGTTTTTCCTGGAAAACCAATCTATGAACTAAAATTAACATAAGGTACTAAAAATACTTAAGGGAAAAATACAAAACACGGTCTTAGCTTTCCATCCAGTATTGGGAATGGAAACTAGAAAGCAAAACACATCTCAGCCTGAGATATGTGGACAAAGTTCTCTCTGTTTATCGCCTTCTTGTCTTAAGCCAATGGTATATCAGAGGTTGGCAAAGAAGAGGAAAGAGGAGTGTAGAAGAGGCAAGAAGGAGAACCCTGTATTATACAGTATGGAAGTTTATATTTTCCTAGATCCAGTCTGATTTGTACAGCTTTTTAAAAGGATTTACTAAGAGCTGACCATGACACTAACAGAAAATGTAAAGCATGTTGTTCAAAATTATCTTTACCTGTGCAGTTACCACCACTTCTGTCCAACTCATAGCCCACTTCACACTCACATCGGAAAAGTCCAGGGAGGTTGTGACAAGTACCATAGACACAGATGTTAGGAAGTGAGCACTCGTCAATATCTGAGGAACAGGAGAGGAGAAGAATTATGTTTCCTCATCTTTTTAAAATATAGACAAAAAACTGCAAAAAGGTTCAGAAAACATGGGCAAAAGGCTCTTTCCTATGCCACTGGAACCCATGCCAGAAAAAAACTGAGCTTATCAGTGGACTAATCTGACAAGTAGCAAAATGAAACATGACAGGAGATACACTTAAAAAAAATTAAGTTCATTCTAAATTGGCAGTCATATGCACAAAGCTGGACATCAGCAAAGCAAATGCTTGTGCCCAAGGGTGAATTTGACACTCTTCTTCAGGTTTCTGCATTTGACAGAGCTCAAGTCTGGCAAGTTGAGCTCACTTTAGTGCCTTTTGTCCAAATTACTGCACCTGAATCAGTATTTGCTGAAAGTCATATGCACTTCACAAAAAACAATAAATTTGATACAATTAAAAAAGTGAATGTTTGCAAAAGACCTTAAAATACTGCCTTTAGTGTACACATCTGAGCCATCAAGGAAAGCCTGTTTTAGCAACAGGAGCTAGGCTACATGTAAGCTATTTAAAGTTAGCTAGAAGGTTTGAAAGTAAGCTGTTTCATGAAACATTACAAAACCTAATATTGTTTTAGTTTACACAAAAATTCAATCTCAAATTATTTCTCTTGGTAGATTACTAAAAAAAATACACAGAACACTTTTCAGGGGAAAAAGTCCTATTTATAGTGGCATACTTATGAGCTCTAGCAAATACCAGTTCCTGTGAGTCATTACTATGTCAGATGTTTGTCCAGGTTCGACAAGGTTTTGTGCAACCTGGTCTAGTGGTAGGGTTCCCTACTCATGGCAGGGGGGTTGGAACTTGATGATCTCTAAGGTCCCTTCCAATCTCAGTGATTCTAATATTCCATGATATGGCTGCTTCTTCTTGACTGACTTAACCGATTAGCATTATTTCAACTGAGGATTTCAAAAGTAACAATCAAATAGATGATCTTAATCATATTGACAACAGTTGTATTATTTGATTCCTGTGAGTCTTCACATATGCAAAGCTCTTATGAAAGAGTTGTAAACAGTTAACTCATTTTCAAAAGTGAACAAAAACTCATGGGAATTTTGTAAACATTTTTTGTGATCATATAACCTTGCTGCAAGGCTCTATGACTGCCCTTCACAGAAGCCCTCAGAGCAGTCACTGTATTAGCTACCAAATCAGTGTTTTTCAGGCTCATGTACACCAAGACAAAGTAACAACTTTTCCTGTTTAACTGTTACCAAAAAAAATTAAGAACTGAATACAAATTGACAGAGATTAAATGGTGGCTGACAGTGCCACTTGGATCATTAATCAGACCCACAAATAATTTGTCATAAAATAGGCTCCAGTGTTCTCTGTTTTATGTTCTCTCTACATACAATAGGTAGATGAACATCTAGAGAGCCCATAATAAAGGTATAAACTGAAAAAACCCCAATTACTATTCACAATTTTCATGCAGTTCTCAATACAATCACAACTGCAGCCAATTCTAAAATTTTTCAAACAAAAAACATTACTAAGGCAGAATTTGTTGAGTGTTGTTTAAAGCTTACAGAGAATTACCTTCACATGCTTTCCCATCTGGACTTGGCAAAAATCCCATATCGCATTCACAGCGATATCCCCCAGGGGCATTGAGGCACTGCCCATTTTCACAGAGATTCAAGTTTTCTGAGCATTCATCCAGGTCTGTAAAAGGAAGAGAAATTGCAGGTTTACAGTAAACATGGTTTTCTCACCAACACTTGTATCAGCTAAATCATGCAGTGTTCCAAGAATTTGAATTATTCTATTAGCTCTGAACACTTGCAGCAGAAACTCCAATCTAGTGATGTGCAGAGGCTATTACACATAACAGCTTGGTTTATTTACTACATGTTGAAAATACATCTTCTAATCAAAAGGAAAATCAGAGGTACAGACTCCTAAATTAACTACAGTTAATAAAAATTGGAGGCAGTACACACTATCAAATTTAGACTCTGAATGAGCACATGAATTTTATTATAGCTATTGTTTCTATTACAACAAAGCCTAGAGGCAGCAATAGAAAGAAGAGGTTTACTGTGCAGTTAGCAAGCACCTGGTAACAAGGAGTCTCCATCCTAAACATACAAAAACTGACAAGTGGCAATGAGGTGAAAATAGCTTGATCAATATTAAACTGCAGATTAACACCTGATGAGAAAAACAGCTTTGTTACTGACCTATGATGTCTTTCAGATAGCTTGTGGCCCCTACTCTCTAGCTGAAATTTTATACATCAAACAAACACTCTACTTGTTGCAACAGAGTCTGGCTGGCAGTGTGAGCTTGTAAAAGTCCATGACTGGCAAATATAGCATGTACCAGGGTGAATGCTGTATGCCTTGGGTATGCACAGGGTTTACAGGCCACTTGCATTGTCTAGTTTGAAGTCTCAGCTACCTCCTGAACCCATGAAAAATAAAGTATCCGAAGGAAAAAACAAACAAACAAAAGATTAAAATAAAAATTCTACTGATTGCAGAAACTCTGTAAGTGCTCCATCTGAAAGATGTAGTTTCTAGACTTCTGGATATCATCATATGGGAAATAAAGGAAAAGCACTGGGTTATGGAAGCCACTAAGGAAGCTGAATCAGATCAAACAGTAAATTATACATAGAGAATTAATAATTTATAATTTGGGATGATTCAAATTCAGCCTTAAACCTGCTGAGCCAGATTCTCAGATGCCATAAAAAAACCCTGTAGTTGACAGAATGCTGCTGATCTGCACCAGCTGAGAACTGGCTCAGCAGCTGCCTATCACATGGCTTCATTCCAAACAGGGTTGCTCTCCACGCAGCATCACCAGTGACACTGATGTCCTTAGGGTAATAGCAAAGCTTCCTGTGCAAAGCTTATATGAGCTAATCTTTCTTCAAGCAGGAGACTGAAGTGTGGGTGGGAAACATTTCCCCAGCAATGTTTTATAACCACATTCATAATTTATAAAATGAGGTTTCAGAAGCAGGTACTTCCATCATTCTACAAGTTAGCACTGTCCTCACATTACCTTTCAGGATGATGCAGAAAAGAGGGCAGAGAGCACACACTCACTTGTGGAAAGAACAAATGGTTTTAGACGATTTTATGAAGTAATGTTAATGCATGTGCCCTATTACTTAAATACTAAGGTGGGTAGCCAATGGACTGAATCACTAACTAGTCAAATTATATGATCAAACATTGTTTTAATAAGTTTGCCACCCACTCCAACTAACAAGAGAAACTCAATGAAAACTTGCATTTTATCAAGTGAAAAAAGTGAGTGCTTTAGACTTTTTCTACTGTGTAGAAATACACAGTATTTCTTTCAAGTTATGGCAATTTTCATGAAGCAGAAGACAATGGAAGATGACATAATGCTTTCCTACAGAAGCTCACCTGTGCAAGTGAAGCCATCCCCAGTATAACCTTCCTTACACAGGCAGCGGTAAGAGCCCATTGTATTCTTGCAGTCAGCATGTGGGCTGCACATGTGGGTTCCATTGGAGCACTCATCCAGATCTTTGAGATAAGAAATAAAAGGAAAAAAAAAATAAAGAAAGAAAAGAGCAACATTAGTTAAAAAAAAATACACAGTGAATACCAACTTTAAATACCTTAGGGCACACAGAAGCTCTACTTTAACTAATCTTCCATAATAAAATCCACACATACGTGGGGCCATCTGACTGGAAAAGCAGGCACAGCTTATTCACAGCCCAACAAAGTAATCTGACAAGCTAACTGTGAATGAGGAAGCTGCAGGGCACTCTCAAAACTAAGATCTGTACCTTGCTTTCACAGGGAGCACCAGGAGACTTGTCACTGCCTCCTAAGAGCTGCCCTCAAGGACACAGCATCTCTCTCCATGGTCCAGTCTCCTTTCACCATCCCATAAGCCAATCATGAGATAATGCTGATTTCACAGTTACCATGGCAGAAAATTTGTCTTCCAATAGATCATGTCAGATCAACCTAACAAGCTAATAAACCTAACCATTTGTCTTCTCAATTTCCAAGTGTGGAATTGCTGGGGTTTTTTTTTTCAGAATTGCTGTGCTCCAGTTTTGGTCTGACCTTACAAATAAACACGTGACCCTCACCTGTGCACTTGATACCATTTCCAATCCAGCCAGGGCCACAGCTACATTTGAAACTTCCCGCTGTGTTTGTACATATGGCGTGTCTGTCACAGTTATGGGCTCCAATCTCACACTCATTGATATCTGTAAAAACACAGAAACGTTTGAAGAGCTCATGGATCAAACTTTCTCATATCCAGAGAACCGATACTGGAATTTCTCAGGGTAGACAATGTGAACATAAAAGCAAGTCTGCATTTCTTTATAATGTGACATTTAAAAATGAAGCAGAAAAGAAAGAAAATCACAACAAAGGAAAGCAAAGGAACATGTAGCATATTTCAAACATGTGCTGCCCTACTATTTATTTTTCTGATAGGCATATAAAGCAGTACTTCTGCAGTTCACTACAAAGCCCTGGTAACCTTTATATTCAGGGTGGAAAACAGTAACTCAGGTTTTCTTTATTTTTCCAACTGGTGCACTCAGAACAAATGTGAGGCCACAGCCTTTGGGAAGAAGAGGACTACCATCCATAAGGATTAGCACTGCAGGTGTTCAGCATCCTGAGCTGTACATATGTCAGGCAGCTCTGAAATAAGCTGTGGGTCAAATTTGGTTTGTAGGAGCTAGTATGAAGACCTGTGGTGCCCTGAAAACAGAGAGATACCACTACAATTTACTGGCCTGCATCTTGCCCATACCTTAACACAACTGAGGGAAAGAAGATGACTTTTCCATCTGCCCATCTTGGAGCCTGGAGTGTGGGACTCAGGTGGCTCCACACTGCATGGCTTGCTAAAAGGTCTGAAAGGCCATTCTGCTGTCCAAGGACTCCTAGAATGCAGCATGCCCACAGCCCCCACCATATCAGCAAGGATGCTAATGCACACCAGCTGGGCACCACCTGTAGTCCTCCTAGGATTATCCGTAGACTGTCAATGAAGCCAGGTTCTGCTTTATCAGAGACTGTCTGGAAGGTGGAGGATGAGCTGCACCATTGTATTTACCATGACAGCTGATGGACACAAACATCATCAGGCATGCAGCTTATTAAGAACTCAGGAAAGCTAACACAGTGGAAAATGGTCAGCATCCTTGGAGACATCAGGCAGCAAATCATCTAATCTTCAACATATGCTTTTGTACCAGCACATTCTATTTCAGTACTTGCTATTTTCAAATTATTTTCATTCTTGGGCATTCTCTGGCAATGTCAAATACATAGACAGAAAAAAGTAAACTGAACTCCATTCTTCCTTGTCATAAAACAATATTAATGCCCCATGTAGGGACTCGGAGAATGTATAAGCTCAAAGACAAAGTTTTCAGGAATTACTGGTGGTAACTAAAACAAAACTGGCAGGAATTTTCTCAAACATTTGAGCTACAGATTGTACAGTGCTCTCTGTAATGGAGCTCTCTTTCACTGTGCTTTACTTCTATGCAGGATGTAAAATATCTAGAATTCACATCAAACCACTTAATACTTACATCCATTTTTCAGCCTTTTCTGGTGCTTTTGCTGTTGCATTAAGCCAAATCATGTCATTCTGTACAATAGGTGATGGGAACAAAAAACACACTCACAACTCTGCTGGATTCCACACACAAAAACCCAGCTCAGACTTATCTTGAGAAGATGATTAAGAAAAGGTATCAACCTTGTGACATCTTCTGGGGTTCTCAGTGCAAACCCAGAGATTTAACTTTCCCTA
>NW_009952711.1:8113672-8169668 GCF_000747805.2 Chaetura pelagica
ATTGTACCTAAAAACAATTAGCTCTTTAAAGAGGACAAGAAAGTGGAGCTATTGAGGAAACTGTCCAAGTAATGTCTTAATAATTTCTTTTGTAACCCTTTCTTACAGTTTTTCAACTCACTCTTCTTTAGACAAAAGGTTCTGTGTCCTTTCTGTAAGCCCTTTTCACAACAGTTACTCATGCCTATGAGAAGTAGAAAACATACATCTGTCATCCTACTATTCAATACTCAAATCGAGAAATTATCCAAACCCACAGTTGATTTGGGGTTTTTTGACTTGGTGGGTTGGGTTTGTGTTTGCAGGTTTTTTTAAGTCTGTATAGTAGAACCTTACTTTTCTGGGTTTCTTTCTAAATGAGGCATTGCTCTGAATCAAAACCCCAGACATGAGTATTCCCATAATCTGAATGCTTAAGTCTAGATACAGATCGAAATCTGGCAGCTGGAATCTACTATTAAGGATTGTTGACTGCATCAACAAGCCTGAAAACATGCAAATGGACACTTACTTTTATAACTTAAAATAACAGTCAAGAGCAGCTAATCTCAGAGCATATTTGCCTTTAGCATGTGCAGAAACTCATATGAAGATAACATCATCCTAAACAGGAAACTAGTGTCTGTCAAATCTTGAGGGTGGTCAGAAAAAACCCTTATTTTGGCTTGGACTGAAGGGAAAGACTAGAAGGAATTTCAAGAGGTCAGCTACAGTATACATTGACATAAAAAAGCTGAGGCAAAAACTATATTTAAAACTTTGCATGATTTAAAAATCCAAACTGTTAAACCACTGCTAAAAACTAATATTACTGTATTTGATTATTTGATGCTTTGTAACATACAAATAATCACATGCTTCCTTATACCCTGTAGAGCACAACAAACCAATACAAAAAGCATCATCAGTGGAGAGATTTCTGCCAAGAATTTTTTTAAACCACTTGAAAACACAAACAGAAACTTGTGTGCAACAGCTACACCACAATGAAGTCATGCAAAGACTTACATGTAAGGCGATCTAAAACAAATTTTTAACAATACATTAAGTGACTCCACCCCATCCCACCTTGCTCTGCCCCACCAACACTTTGCATCTGGATGCCTCCATTAACATCCCCCAGTGAAACAGCAGCAGCATCACACTAGTGCCCTTGCACTGGACACTTGTTCCCTCATAAGCTGTTTGACACTCACAATAAAAAGCCTGGAATCTTTGGTGGAATGAAAACTGTGAGCATACATCTATATCCAAACATGGGTATTTATAATGGAATCAACTTTCTAAGAGATCATCGACTGAAATGCCATTCCACTTGCTTTTAATGAAATCCTTACATTCCTTTCAGCTTTTTTCCAGGAAAAGAATTCAATAGATTTTAATGCTTTTTACCTGGGTAAAGATGAAATAGGAATTGCAACACATATTTTTAATACCACCTACATTTACAGGGACATCACAAGGCTTATTTATTGATGCACGGAAAGGTTCTCAGATCCTTAAATGAAAGCTGATTGAGGCATATCACAGAATCACAGAATCTTAGGGGTTGGAAAGGACCTCAAAAGATCATCTAGTCCAACCCCCCCTGCCAGAGCAGGATCACCTAGAGCACATCACACAGAAAGATGTCCAGTGAAGGAGAGTCTGCAAACTCTCTGGGCAGCCTGTTCCAGTGCTCTGCCACTCTCACAGGAAAGAAGTTTTTTCTGATTTTTATATGGAACCTCCTACACTCCAGTTTGCACCCATTGCTCCTTGTCCTATCACTGGTCATCGCTGAACTAGATGATCTTCCGAGGTCCCTTCCAACCCCTAGGATTCTGTGAAAAAAGCCTGGCTCCATCCTCCTGACACTCGCCATTAACGTATTTGTAAGCACTGATGAGGTCACCCCTCAGTCTCCTCTTCTCCAAGCTCAAGAGACGCAGCTCCCTCAGCCTTTCCTCATCAGGGAGATGTTCCACTCCATCATCTTTGTGGCTCTGCACTGGACTCTTTCAAAGTTTCCTGTCCTTCTTGAACTGAGGGGCCCAAAACTGGACACAATATTTCAGATGCGGCCTCACCAATGCAGAATAGAGGGGGAGGAGAACCTCTCTTGACCAACTAACCACACCCTTTCTCATGCACCCCAGGATGCCATTGGCCTTCTTGGCTACAAGGGAACATTGCTGGCTCATGGTCATCCTCCTGTCCACCAGGACTCCCAGGTCCCTTTCCCCTACACTGCTCTCCAGCAGGTCAGCCCCAAACCTGTCCTGGTACATGGGGTTGTTCTTACCTAGATGCAAGATCCTACGCTTGCCCTTGTTGAATTGCATAAAGTTTCTCCCCACCCAACTCTCCAGCCAGTCCAGGTCTCACTGAATGGCAGCACAGCCTTCTGGTGTGCCAGCCACTCCTCCCAGCTTTGTGTCATCAGCATACATGCTGCGGGCACACTCTGTTCCCTCATCCAGGTTGTTGATGAAAATACTGAACAGTACTGGTCCCAGTACTGACCCCTGAGGGACTCCACTAGACACAGAACTCCAACTAGATTCTGTCCCATTGACCACAACTCTCTGACTTTTTCTTTTCAACCAGTTCACAATCCACCTCACTACCTGATCATCAAGACCACATTTCCTCAGTTTATCTACAAGGCTGCTGTGGGAGATAGTGTCAAGTGCTTTACTAAGATCAAACCACATCTACCGCCCTACCATCATCTATCCACCTAGTTACTTCTTCATAGAAGGCTATAAGGTTGGTCAAACATTACTTTGCCTTGGTAAAATCATGTTGACTGCTCTTAATGACCCCCTCATCCTTGATATGTCTAGAGATAGTGCCAAGAACAAGTTGTTCCATCACTTTCCAGGGATGGAGGTAAGGCTGACTGGTCTATAGTTACCCAAGTCCTCCTTCTTGTAGACTGGAGTGACATTTGCCATCCTCCAAGTCCTCAGGTACCTCTCCTGTTGCCCATGACTTACCAAAGATGATGGAGAGTGGCCTAGCTATGACCTCCACCAGTTCACTCAGCACCCACAGGTGCGATTTATGGATGTCCAGATTGCTTAACTGATCTCTTACCCAATCTTCATCTACCAAAGCAAACTCCTCCTTTATCTGACTTCTTTTGGGGCTTTAGGGATCTGGGGCTCCTGGGGAGAGTGTGCAGCAGTAAAGACAGAGGCAAAGAAGGCATTCAGTACCTCTGCCTTCTCTATGTCCTGTCACCAGGGCACCCACCTCATTCAGCAGTGGGCCTATATTGCCTCTATTGTTATAAAAAAACATATAAAATACCATCAGTGGCTTTGTCCCAGATTTTACTTATTTTCGAAGCTATCTGCATTTAATTCAAATGTTGTTTTGCTACAAATCCTATTCTCTCCTCTCATTGCATAGCTAAGTTACAAGCCCAAATTTATGGCATTGCAATTATTTCCATGGCAAAAGTGATCTTAGACCAAACATGGTCCTGTGTAAACAAGGTAGTGAAATCAATGGAATTTATGCCTGCTTATACTGGAGCTTAATATGGATTTATATTGCCATAAGTATTTAATTATGGCTTCACAGAATGAAACAAAAAGGAGAAGTTGAGCTCTGTAGGGGAAAAATTAACTCAACATAAATATCTTTAATAAGAGCAAGAGTCCAGATTTTACTGTCTGCATGACAGTACAAACAGTACTACACACTTCAAACACTCCAACTATTTTTGTGTAATCATTTGAAGGGAAAGGCATTACTCAGTCTGAGTAAAGGTATCACGACCCAAAGAGCACACAGGAGGACACTACTCAAGTCAGGGTTTCACACAACGATGGTCTATTCCCATTGACTTCAGGGGGATTTTCACTAAGGACTAAAGGAGTGAGTAATTGATTTATATCAACTGTCTCCTTCTACATCCAGCATGAAGCTGTGACAAGCCAAGGAAAATAAAGACATTCCAATTCCAGACTGACGCTGCATCCTCAGCCGGTCCCATTGTGCCCCAGTCCTGCTGCACACATGTTCTCAGCTTTGTAATTGCACAACTCCCATTAATACTAAGGGAGTTGTCTGCCTACAACAGATGAGAATACGCACAATAAATAATATGCAGATCTGACATCATAACAATCCCAAGCACTCTGGGGAAAAAAAAATGTCAGTCACTATTTCGTTGGCTCCTTCAGTTGCCTTCTCTGGACAAACTTTTTTTCTCTCAAGCCTTTGGCAATTATTAAACTATCTCTCCCATGAATCACAGAGGCACAAACTTTTAGGGCTGAGGATGTGCAGCAAAAATACACAGCATGTATACCTGTCATGTTGGCACTATGTTTGCAAACGTGGCAACCAATGGAAAGAAATGGCTAGCCAGTATCTGCACAGTGCGTCTCTACACAGTCTGGAAGTGAATCATTAAATTTGGCCAGAAAGAAGCATGGGGATAAGACCCTGTATTCTTACTTAAACTCTGGACACCCAAGTCATTCCTCTGCATTTAAACAGAATGAGGGTGATCACTGACCCACAAAACTTCACACTTTCATCACAGCGTGTGAAAACCTCACAGTACTCTTGTGTATCATTTACATTTTCTGTTAAGTTTCATCGGGGCTTCAATTGTCTATGAGGATTCTTTGCAAAGTGTGAATCTAATTCAGTCTCCACCTATAAATCAGTACTATTTGTTAGGACTTATTCAAATCCCTTAAGCATTTTCTGACTTTTTAATTTTTTTGGCGCTCTCTGCATATCTGTGCATTTTATCGCACTGACGTTTCACTGGTATTTCAGGCCTGGGCTTCATTCCCACAGGGCCAGTCGTCTGGTGGAAGTCATAAGGCATTTCCTCCTCCTGGTTTGCTGCCCATGTAATCAGGTAGGTAAAAGGGAAGGCATTTCAGAGGGAGAAAACTGTAAATTTCAACTTAGTGCTCACACAAGTAGAAAAATATATGGAAAAATTTCCCTGTTCTGAGCTTTGTACCTGTAAAATAATTTCCTCTTCTGGAGTCACTCTTGGATTTTTTCAACATGCTGCACTGTAAGCACCTCTTGAAGTTTCACATGGGGCAGCTCAGTTTTTGCCTGCTATCCATCCTTACATCATCAGCTTGAGGCAGTGTGTGATTGCTGGACAGGCGCCTACTCACAATATGCTCCTTCTGTAATACCCCCAGTTGGCTGGCAGCATCTTAGTATTATTATCTTCTGGTATTTGGCCTGACACAGCCAGCTCCCAGATTCATAAGGGAAAACGTATTTGTTTCACTGATACCAGAACTCTCTTGTGCCATCAAGACTGAAACACAATGTGTCATTAATGGCCAGAAGCCAAAGGCAGGGGAAACAGGCAAGCACATTTTACAAGTCCCAAAATGTTATGGACCTATTTCTGAAGACAAATGACAGTGCTCACACCTCTTCCTTTTACCATATCAGGTGTCTTTTTCTTTCTATGCTTCTATCAGCCATCAAAGGGTGCAATGTGCACTCACTCCTTCATCCACTATCATCATCATCATCACTGCACTACAGCAAGTCATCTTCTAGACCAAGCTCTCTAACCTCACATCCCACACCAAGGCCATAGCTGAACATCTTCCAGCAGCCTGTCTCCAAACAGCACCAACACAACCCCTGCAGAGTCAGAGCCTGGTCTTAGCCCTCCAAGTCCCTGAACCTGCTGTGGAGAAATCCACCTGACTTTTAAAGCATGTATATTTTGGATCTGATTACCATCTCAGGCAACTTTTGCCCCCAAGTTCACCTCATTCTGTTTGACTTTGTGAAAAGTGCCCTAGGCCTGTGCAAGCAAAGCTCCAGCAGAAGCAAATAGGAGGTTTTGGGAGAGAGGCAGAGAAAAATTTGTTCCTCTGTGAAAATATTAGAGCAAGTAAATCTAAGGCTCTACATCAACAGTGAAATATTGCAAATTTACAGACAATTCTCCAGAGTGGGGATGAATCACAAAATACAAACACAAGTCCCAATACAGGATTTCATCTCTGCACAAGCACATTAATACTTTAAGACAAGAAAAGCAGAGACTAGATATTTGTCGTAAAGCTGGGCAATCTGGAACTGGGATTGGGGAAAACTCTGCCATCTTCTTTCTAGTCACTATGTACCATTGCCTGCCTAGAAAAATGTAAAATTAACTGCTCTAAGTCAGTCTTGCTACAGTTTGCCTAGTGAATGGAAATTAAACCATTTGTAGCACTTTTCCTTAGAAACCTGCAACTACAATGCATGTTTTTGCATATTTTAAAAATATTTTTTCTGTTACTAAACTCTGTCCACATTCTTACTGAGAACCAAGGACGAGGGGAACTGACATCTGTGTGAGATGGGAATCTATGTCAGTGGGTGGAATCTGAGTACTCTAAAATGATTGGGAAAAAAAACATGTTTATTTTGTTAAAACTGAAACAATCAGTAATGACAAGGGAGCTGAAATATTTAGACAAAACTGTAATGGAACCCAGAGGACATTATTCAGTTATTCTCATGAAATAGAGATCCTCCCCATCAAAGTGCTGAACACGTTTATCTATTTTTTTTGTCCATGGGAGTTCCTAAAAACTATGGATGCTTTTGATCTGTCTGTAAGACAAGATTTGAATCCTGTGGGTCAAGGTGCTGTTGGCAAGGTCCTTCCACAAGAAGTCAAGGATGCTCTTATGGGCTGCCATACCAAAGCCTGGGAAGTTCAGATCTTCTCTGCTGTACTACTGTGCAAGCACGAGGTGGGGAACACAAAGGTCTCCACCAGTAAATCAGCCTTTTAAAAAAACAGAATGTAAGAATCTGCAAACTGCAGTCACAATGAGAGTTTCTTTAGCATGAACTCAACCTAGAAAGTTCCTGCTTTTCTTCCTCCCTTTTCTTATTTACATCCAAAAGATTTGGTGTGGTTTTTTTTGAGTACAGTTCTACCTCAGCTGCATTGGCATAGCTGATGCTTCACTTTTTGTCTTAGATGACTGGCCTCTTTCAAACTACTGAGTCTCTCTACATCATTTGTTGTAATTAAGGTGTCCTGATGGCTTTCTTGGTGAGTGCCATTCTCCTTGGGGCATCAGCCTATACTCAAAAGCAGCAAAAGATGGGCTGAAGGACATGAAGGACATGTGGCAAGAGCCAACATAGCAGACAGCATCCATCCAGAGGGCAGGGCTTGGCTGGGACCAGGAGGAAGGTATTTCCCTGCCTCTCTATTAACAGAGAAGTACTGCTTGGGACATTTGCTACTACCCTGTGTCACATGATGCCAAAATGGTGGCTATTTCCAGGCACTTCCCCAGAAGCCATACCTCAAGTCTCCTCCCCTGCCTCCATGGCCTCTCTCCGCCTTTTGCTTTCTACTAGTTGCTTCATGTTCCCTGACAGCTCCTGACCACCACCCATTAGACTACGAGTGATACTGCGCCATGTGTAACTGATCAGCACAAAGGTTCTCAGGTCTACACTACTGAAGATCTTCACATAATTTAGCAGGGAAACAAAGAACATTGAAATGTTGGTCTACAGGGTACAATTAGGGATTTCTTGGATTTAGATCAGTTCATAAGTGAGTCAAAGGCAGCTTTCCTAATGCACAACTATTCATCCTCAGTCCAATATGCAAAATACGACTCCAGCTCTCAGATTTCTACAAGAGTTGTAAAAAACCAGCTTCATGTATTTGGGGCTCTTACAGAAATATATTATTAACTCTGTAAAATAAGAGCAGACTAAGAATAAAAGTTTGATTGAAAGACATTGCCAGAAATGTGTTTACCCTAAAAGTCTACATTAAAAATTATATTAAACATATGTTTGCATTCATATTTGGACAAAATCTAACACCTTGGCTTGAGACACCAGCACTAGTATTATTAATATCATGCCCCTGGAGCCTGTATATTTTAATCTCATTTCAGTTTGCTGGAAATACATAAAATAATGCAAATTCTGATTTGGCTGATATCATGTAGTTGAGTAGCTGTACTGCTGCCACTTTGCAAAAACTGAACATTTATTTTAGCACTTATTTCAAACTATCTGTGTTTGCCAAAATAATGCTTGGAACAGATACCTGTTATTTGCATGCATAGTATACAATTAACTAATCCAAATGCACTGAGGTCCTCAGGAGTCTGTCAATTTACAAGCAATGGCATTTTCTGTTCTCTTAGACCAACAGCAATGCAGTAATATGTGCGATTTTGTTCCCAGTGGACATTTTGCCCCTTGTTTAAGCAGAAGCAGCATCAGGCTCAAAGCTGTGCCACTGAACTTCAGCAGAACACAGCCTCAGCAAATCTGGATAAGAGATGCAATACTTAGCACAAATAAGTGAAAAGAAGCACAGTGAGAGGCAGTTTGGAACACTGAAGAAAAGGGCATGAACACTCACGACTTAAAGCTAATAATCAAATTTTAAAACATACCCGTGCAACCAGTTGTGCCTTTCTTGCCTGAATATCCCATATCACAGTGACAGATAAATGAGCCTTTTGTATTCTCACAAGTTCCACTCAGACAGATGTTCGGATGCAGATCACACTCATTAACATCTAAAAAAAGCATTAAGATTTAATAGATTAACATTAAGAAATAAAATTCTTGGAAATTAACTGGCAATCTCTCGAGATACAATCTTCTGTTACAAAAATAAGTCTACACATGGAGGAGAAAACTGCCTAGGTTAGTTACTCCTTACCTAGGATACATTTTGGATCTGGTTTAATACTGCTATATTACCCTAACAGTATAAACATGCCTTTAATTCCAACTTTCCTGAAAAATAGAGACTAAGATTCAGCACATTATCCGAAGAATTACTATGATGCTTTCCACATATATGCGTCTGTGTATACACATTTTGCTAGAAATTTCCCACGGCACCACCCACCAGCACTTCCTTTCTGCAAGCACACTTTTTCTGAGCTGCATAAAAACCTCATGGAAAGAGGACCCAAAGATACAATGTTATTGATCATCATGTTTGCATCCCAGTCTATATGGATGCACAGAGATTACATCTGCATTTGATGAAGACTGCTTGTGCAGTGGGGATGGTCCTGTGATCAGATGGCCAAAATTAGGGCAGAAGAGCAATACGCTACATATCATTGCCTACTTGTAAAGAGTAGCTTAATAAATAACTTTTCCCTAGTTAATGCAATTGGAAAATAGTGTACTTCCACTTACCTATGCAAGTCTTCATGTCTTCAGATGCCATGAATCCATCATAGCAAAGACACCTATATTCTCCAGGGATGTTTGTACACTGGCCTCCATCACAGATGTTAGGATTGTCTTCACACTCATCAATATCTACAGGGAAAAATCTGATTAAAATATGCTACCAACTAACCATAATATTGGCAATAAAACTTTTTAATGCTCTAATAAAGATTAAATCCTTGCAAATAACTGAATAGTACATTGCAAAATTGTCCTGATGTGTAAGTGCCTTGACTCCAGCTAAAGTCAGTGGCAAACACTCCCCTTCTGACTCCAACAGGAACAGGAGCCAACTTTGTAGGTAAAAATGTCACTGACAGAAAAAAAATACAGAACCTTTGTCACACCAGATGGCCACAAGCAACTGGAGATTCTTTAATACAATCTATCATTGTTGAAAAGTCAATGTAAGCTCTGAAGTCAAATTCAGCGACACAACTACTGGCCTTGACACAGCTTAAAAAAAGTCATAATGCACACAGGATACCTCTACCCATCTCAGAGGTTGTGACAAACTGGAAACACGGAGTTAAACTCATGATGGCCTAATTACAGTCCATACCTTTGTTTCACTAAGAGATTTTAGGGTGTTTTTTTTAACAGTTCTGGCTAGGCCAGCCATATAGTTACAATCCCTAGCATGTCAGTTGTTTTCTCAATTAATTAAATTGGCCACCACTGCCTGAGGCCAAGCTGCAGAAACAGACACTATTATATTCATGCAGCCATGGAATCTTTCAGAGTACCCGGGGGTGTATTAGGTAAATTTATAAAAATGCCTAGAATCTCCCTGTGTCAGCATCAGTGCAGACCAGCAAGAGCAAAAATCAGAAACTCTGTCCAGTGATACCATGGGAAAAAAATCAGCACAAAAAGGACTAGATTCAGGAGCCCCCTCCAAGAGAAAGGGTGTATCTCATTATCAGACCAGTCTATTGTGGATTGCAGTAATGATGCAGCTGCAGAAAATGAACTCACTTTAAGTTAAAGTATTATGTTCATTATTCTTCTGTATTTCTAGCGGCTAGTGCTTGTATGGATACACAAGTTCTGCAAGGAAGAAGGCTGACCAGTCCCTTTTCATCTTAACAAGCAAGTAATGATGGCATGGACATTAGCCTGGAGATGTTAATTTGGAATGGAATTTGAATTAACATGCAAAATTAAGCTCTAGAAATGGGGATAATAATGACAGAAATAAAGAACTTTATTTACTAACTTGTCATTGTACTGATTTCACAGTTGGGGGAAAATCAGCTGACAAAGAACCTGTTGTTTCTCCTACTTGATCTAATTATTTATGCATAACCTCACCAATTCAAACCTGACCTACTACTGAACTGAACAGCATTCTTACTAGCTCAATTATCTAGAAATGTATTCCATAATGGCTTCTAGCTTTGTGTGATGTTAAAGATAAAAGACATGTTCACACAAGAGAGCAAACTGAAAACGTAAAATAAGTATTTCACATACTCAGATCACAGTGTTACTTTATCTTGCACTAGGCACAAATATCTAACACAATAAAACCAGATATTCAGTTCAATGAGTAGAAATCATCACAAATGACATTTTCTTACTTTTCACTCAGTTTGGGCAGAGGAGAAATTTCAGCATGTAGATTTTGAATATTAACCAAGTATTTATAAATGTAATTAACAACTCTTCAATACCAGGTGGCTGTATTCTTTGGTACTAAAAGGGGCTGTGAAAGTGACTTCTCACATCTTTGGATATTTTCTTAGGTAGACTTGTTTACTTGACATCTAAAGGTGTCTAGTGTTTCTGATCCTTAAACCTTTTTAGGTGCTGGCTATTGCATTCAAGTCTTTCTTAGAGGGTGGTAAGAAAATAAACAGCTAATGGTTATTACTGGATAGCCTATGAATGAAATTGTATTTTTCAGAGTCAAGGCTGGATATAAATATGCAAAAATGCACAACTAAGATGCTTTTTTTATTCCTCACCCAGTTAAGATATG
Organism: Chaetura pelagica; assembly: GCF_000747805.2. Taxonomy (NCBI): domain Eukaryota; kingdom Metazoa; phylum Chordata; class Aves; order Apodiformes; family Apodidae; genus Chaetura; species Chaetura pelagica. The sequence goes on from NW_009952711.1 coordinate 8,124,882, forward strand.
ACTGCAAACTTCTATGGACATGTTTATGGCCAAGTTAATGTGTGGACAAAACCACTGAGAATCCATTCCCTTCCCACTGCAAAGGCAATTGCTTCCTCCCTTTTTAATTTTAAGAAGGGAAAGATTAGAGTTTTCTATCACAAAGTTTTTAGTTTAATACACAGGGAGGTGATCCACTCTGGTTTTGAGTTTAGAGATCTTTGAATGGCTAAGAGCAAGTAGGAGTAAAGCACAGAACTGTTTCTAGCCAATAGACTTGAGAGCCTTAAGACTGTCCAAGCATACACTTGAGTGATTTGGTCTCCAGTCAAGCCAAGAAGATGAAAATGGAAAAGTGGCTCAGAAAACCCTGCTCCACCCTGCTCCCTCTAACTCTGTCACTTGGGTTTAGATTTTGGCTGAGGCACATTTTGATCAAGTAGTTTATTTTTGCATTGAAAAAGTGCCCCAAACATCGGTGTTTGGGCAAGTTTTTGTACAAATTTGCCTCTTCTAGAAAGTTGACCAAAACCAAAATATTTCTAATCTAAATATTTTAGATTTTTAAATACTTAATTTCAGGGTCAGTCAAATTTGCACTTTTTCTAGTTGATTTCATTTTTGAACAAGGGTCCAATGCTTGCTCAAGACTGGCTACTCCACATCTTTCTGACAGAGTAAGCAACAATGTGAGGGCAAACTATATTTAGCTGTGCTTTATGGCTCTTTTGCTAGTTGGAATGGTAGTGAGTGGCCTTGGGGTAAACTGAGACCCTCGTCAGAGGTCTATAAATATTTACAAATCCTAAATGTGAGTTCTCTCTCTTAATTCAGTATAGAAAACTCTCAATTTGTTCAACTAGAAAGGCAATTCCATTCCAAGGGATTAACCCTGTTATATTTCTCATGCTCTTCAAAGAGCTCTTGGATGGAACTGGCAAACAGCTGGCAAATATTCACATGCCTTGGCAGGCCAGTGGTTGTGTAGCAAGAGGTAAGAGAAGGGTAGAATTATCTTTCCAGTAATCCATGTGGAAATCACAGAGTACAATTCACTTACTGGGAATATGACTCTCAGACTCCCAAAGGAGAACACACAGCCATTACAGAGCTCTGAAAACTTTCACACAAACCCTGATTAGTGCAAGAGAGCCGTTGCCTAAGAAAGATTCATACTACAGAGATTTCAGTTTGTCTGAAAGTCATTTAGTTTTGAAGTAATGCAGCGTACTTGCATTTGACTAAAAAAAATAATTAAAAATGGGAATTTTCCTGCTTGCTTAAGAGCAGATACCACACAACCACAGAATAGTGCAATCAGCTCTTTTTCTAGCATTTCTGTCTATTCTCTCTCCAATATAACCATAGAGTACACATGCAGGGCATTCTGGGTTATGTTTATGATTATTCTTTCCATTGACTTCAACACATTTTGGATTTAGATCTAATATTTCTGTCTTAAGAAAGAAAATTTATCTCCTACTGAAAAAATTACAATTCATGATCAGCTTGTACACTTTCTGAAATGATGAAGAATCAATTCCCTTAAAAGCAATTCAGTCTGCAGTTGTCCAGTTCAGACACATCAGAGGTGTTTACTTTAGAAAAAGAACTTCACTTTCCATGCTGCTTTTGGTTTGTTGTTTTTTTGTTTTGTTTTATTTTGTTTTTCTTGTGGTGTTTTGGGGTTTTTTTTAAATGATATAATTGTTACAAAAGCTTTAATGTTAAAAAGAAGGTCAGTTTTTAAACCACTGAAACCCTCCAGTGAAAACGTTCCCAAAGTCTCCCTTACCAGTGCATGTCCTGTGGTCTGGCATAAGTGCAAAGCCTTGTTTACAGCTACATTCGTAGCTGCCCTCAGAGTTTGTACAGAAGTTCTCACAGCCACCATTCATTATACTGCACTCATCAATATCTAAAAAGGAGAAAATTACAGTTAAAATCCACAATACTTTTTACTTTAAAGTACATTTCAAGGACACACCTTAAGTCAACTTTCCAGAATAGCATAAAAATCCAGAATCTAACACTTGAGATTTGCACACTTCTAGAACAGTCAAGTGTTTGCAAATACAGGCATTGCAATGCATGTCAGGCAAACCAGAGAGGGAAAAGAATGATATTATCTGACAGCATATACAAATACCTCTGCAGTTCTATTTCCACATATAACAATTAGATGAACTTTAAGGTCCCTTCCAACTCAAACCATCTTATGATTCTTTGAATACCACTGTTACGTTACCACAGCATTGTGAAGGCAACAAAGCCTTTATAAAGATCAAGGGACAAAACTATCTACTAGGCAGAATTAAAGTAAGTGGATTTTTCATGTATTTCCATGGCACAATAAAATGTATGCATATAAAAGAGTGCACAATATGTGTTTTAAGCTAAACATCATTTACAAAATGTGGCTTTAGGAAAATAGTTACTGTGAAAAGCCCTATATTTGATTCAATTGCAGATGAAATTGGGAAAAATTCAATTTAATCACGATTCTATTCCTTGAAGGAGTAGGTCTGTCAGGAATGCTGATTTTTAATGAAATGCAGAACTCAGGATTTAACAACATATGCCTTCTTAATGATGTAAGTATGAAGACTTAGGCCATTTAAAATAGTGTGATTCTTTATGTGTCACAATTGATTTACAAGAGAAAATAAGCTTCTACACAGTTAACTGTAGCACTGTCATAATTTAATTCATTCGTTCCTCACAACTAATGGGTGTGCACATTTTGGGTTTTTTGCATACTATTTTGACAGACTCTACTAGATTTTTGAATCACAGTTAAAAATGTCTTCATGGAGCTCCTGAAAAGGAAACAATTATTTGAGTTTTATATTCCCCATTTGCTAGAGAGCCCATAAAGATTTTGTCCTTACCAACACAGTACAACTTGTCAGGTGTGGACTGATATCCAGGGTTACAAGAACACTGATACTTTCCAATCAGGTTGACACAACGTCCATTTCGACACAGGTTGGTACTTAGCTCACATTCATTAATGTCTGTTGCAAAAGAAAAAGAGAAACATGTTTTAGGTCTGAACAAATAAAGCAAACGTTGTCAATGCAGGTGCAGCACAAGAGTGGTATAAGAAGCTGTGAACAGCATCGATTTCACCTGCAGGTCTCACCTATGCATGCAGAGATGTTTGGTGATATCTGGTGGCCTGGAGGACAATCGCACCGAAAGCTTCCCTCTGTGTTGATGCAGGTGCCACCTCGGCAGAGCAGGGGGTTGCGCTGACACTCATCGATGTCTGAGGGGGCAAGGGGAGGCAGTGACTGCAGAGGCCAGCACCAGCCCACCCCTCCCCATGCTCTGCTACCCATCACTGCACTGCCTGCCCACATCAGCTCTGAAGACTTTCCTACAGCAAGTCATCCCTTACACCACAGTGCAGTTAAAAAATTAAATACATTTTTTTTAAAAGGCTTATTCTAAGTTTTTAATCTATTCTAACTTCAAAGCTCAGGATGGTGTCCCATCTAGCAAAATGGGGATCATGGGAATAAATTTAACATCCTGAAATCCTGGCACTTGCTCATTTCTGCTTTGGCATCCTGCAGAAGCAGTGAAGTCACACTTGGAGTGGAAATCAAGTTAGAGAAAGCTTTTACATGACTTGAAAATGAGAGGGCCCTAAACCCAGGCATAATCAAACCTCCAAAATGAAAACCAACCAACCGAGAAAAACCACAAACCACGCATAGCCTACTAGCACATAGCATACTATTGCACATATATGGTGTATAAAAAACATACCCATGCAGTTTTTCATCATCATAAATCCACTTTCATAGCCTTCAAAACATTCACATTCAAAGTCTCCAGGGGTATTGACACAGATGCCTTGGCCACAAAGATCTGGAGAGATGCGGCACTCATCAATATCTGTAACACAGAACACATTCACAGTATTTTCAAAGTAGGTCAGTTTTTCCTTTTCAAATCAAAGTTATGAGAGATACATCCATGCAGTTTACCTGTGCAGTTCCTCTCTTCAGAATCAAGGGCAAATCCACTGTCACATCTACACTTAAAACTGCCAATGGTGTTTCTGCATTTTCCATGGGTACAGAGACTAGGGACCATTTTACATTCATTGATATCTAAAAACAAAACAGTAAGGGCACATGATGTTGTCACTTCATACAAAACAGTACACAGAAGAGTAATGCCAGCTTCAGAGCTCACCCTTTCTTATTATAATGACCCTTCCTTTTGGGAAAACTGTAGACCACACTACCTGAACCAATATTGAGTTTCACTTAACCAACAAGGTAGACACTCTGCACTGGAACTTCCAAGACCACTCCCTGACATAAAATGGTTACTACTCCTCTCCCGCCCCTTTATCCTACAGGATCTTATCTGCAGCTCACTGAAGTTAACAGTAAGATTAACAGTAAGTGGACGGATGATCATATCTGCAGAGACAAAGGGTGCTTCCAAAAGAACCACTTTTTTCTTCTGGTTTCTAAGAAAAAAATGTTACTTCCATGAGTCACAGAAAATAATGAGCATAAATAAAAGCAAATGTCACCTTATGGATAATTAATTACTTAAGTCACTGTTTACAAAACTAAGGCTGAAACTAACAACAGCGATTGTCATTCATATATATTTTCCCCTCCTTTCACACTTCAGAATGTTTAGGTTTTGGGTAACTGGCTTTCTTTATAAACATATTAACATCCATTTATGCTTCTGACATTGCCCAGCTTAACCACACTTGGAATGACAGCTTTCAGCACATGATGCTAAGATGTCACTGTGTCATTCATATTTAATGCTGCAAGTTTACTAACAGTAGTCATAACAAAACTTGGTTTACAGTAAATTCAATTCTGTTGATTTGAGCTATCATGCTGGAAAAATTTTTCTCTGCTTCTTCAAGTCTCTCCACAAGAAATTCCCAAAATTATTCACCCTCCCTTGCTTGTTGCTTCAGAGTAAAATTAAAGTTATTGCACTCTGCACAGGTAAGAATTGCCCTTCCAATACATCCAAAGCTGACTCCTCTGATTGATATAGCTCTTATACTATGAAATGCCAGGTTTTCAAAGCTATTCCATAAGCCAGAGGATTGCCTGTGACACAGACTAAATTATCTGGTGTTTTATTGTGTCCTTAATTTCTATGAAACCTAATTAGATTTTCAAATACGCCTTAAGGTGAGCAAAGTACCCATCAATGAAATCTTTGAACCCACAGAAATTGTCCAAAGGAAGAGTAAAAGCCAGCAGGATTTACTGGAAATGGACCACAAATATACCACATACCTTTAGAGAAAGGTTTCCCAGTTATCTCTATTTTCGTAGAGAACCCAGATCCTCTTGGACAAAGAGCTTCAAATTCAGGTGTTCCCTTCAGAGGGCACTCCTCACATTCAAAGCCCCACGCTGCCCCCACTGAACAGCAACAAGCATCCATTCGGTGTCGGCCTGGGATTTGTGAGGTGCATTGCTCATCTTCATGCTGCAGGTAGCAACTCTCCAAGCGAATGTCTGTGAGACAATTGAACAGCATGTTGAGAGAGAAAGAGAAAATTTAGTTCACTGCAGAGGAATCCTTTTCCAGAATCCCTTCACAGGACAGTTTGCTTCATGTTTTTGTGGACTCGGAGGAGTGTACCAAGCATGGGCTGTAATTCGTAACAGCCAAATATTAATGCTAAACTCTTAATTTATGAGTTGAAGAAGGTTTAAAGCATCATTCTGAAAAATGCTGCTTAACACTTGAAACAAATTTTGGATCAGTAAAGGATTTAAAGCATTTCAGCTTTCCATACCTATATAAGGCTAATTAATACAAGCTATGCCTTGTTCTCTGACAAATCTTAGGTATTTACTATTATAATGAGACAAAGATGACTTAGATGGACAGCATACAAAACTTGGATATTCTTGGATATCTCTATTAAGATGTATGGTGTGGCTAGGAACACCACATCCCTCCTCAGGCACCTGAGTCCCAGCCCACCGCAGTACCCTGCTACCCCACTCTTCCAGCTGTGGTGATTTCACTGGGATTCCTGATGAACAGTGCTAAGAGCACAGATGATCTGCAACGAACCAAATCAAGGCTATTTACCAGCTAGCAGACGGTCATGGGCTTTAGCTACTACCAATGAAATCTGTTTCTACTCCAGCTGAACTAAGTTCTTGTCCCTGGTTGATTCCATTTGAAAATTACTTCTGTGGACAGAAATAATTTTCCATACTTGTAAGAAAATATGCAGTGCAAACATTTCTCATCATATAGATTTGCTCTTCTCTAGCAGACCTGTATATGGAATTAATACTTACCAAGACATGTTCGTCCAGAAGCATCTAAAGTCATTCCATTGGGGCACTGGCAAACAAATGATCCCAAGGTATTGACACACTGCCCATTTGTACAGACTCCAGGAAACACCTCACATTCATTTACATCTATTTCCAAACAAAATGTGAATAAAAATTACCACTAGCATGCTAAACATGAACAAATTAGAAAAAAATACGAACATTCTGATGGTTGGGGTTTAGGATAAAATAAAAATCCACAGCAGTTTACATGGCAAAATTCCAAATATTTACCTGACAAAATTCCAAATACTTAGGAAGTATTCCTGGCAAGTCAGCCAGAACCAATTAGTTACAGAAAACTGTTGGTGATTAGAAATAATACATGTTGCTATTTGCCATTCCTACATATACTGAAATCAAACTCAAAAGTAACAGAAAAAGGAAGGGGCATTTAAAAATTGTATCAATTTTCATACTTACTGTAGGCCAGATTTTTGAAGCAAATGGGCAGAGAAAGACAAAGGTAAGTGCATAATGAGATTACGCATTATTCCAATAAGATTAAGTTATATTGTACTTTTTGCATGTTTTTTAAAATTTTTGTATCTTTTATGGTTTTGTCTTATCGAGCACAACTCTGCCTGTCTGGAAATACTGCTTAAAAACCAACCCTATGACCGTGTCAGCATTTAGTAACTTTATATAGATTAAAATAAACATTTTATGACTGCAGAGTTTAACTTCATTAAGTAAAGATTATATTCCAATATTTAAGAGGCAAATATAGCACTTTTGGGTGTTAATTTGGCCTGAGCAGAATTAAATTCTTAGTTATCTAAGTGTAGTGTCCTCCCACCGGTGTCCTTGGTGAAAACCACATGCTTCACAACTGCCTTTAGGAAAAAGCCTCCAGCATTAAATATGCCACAAGATGAAGCATGATAATTTTTAAGACAGGAGAGGATAAAAACAAGAAATGAGAAAATAATTACTCTGATTTTAAAAAACTCTAACAGTCATGCATAGAGACATCAGGAAGTAAGTAAGGTTGGACTTGGGTCTGCTTCCAGACAGAACTCCGGGTACTCTAGCTCTCAAATCACATGCAGCAGGGTGGAAGATAAACGTGGGGTGGACACCAGTGGCCTCTGCCCCTGAACAGGTTTTATAATAAAAAGCCCACATTGACTGGAAGGCAGGAAGTAAAGCCAGTCGATTATCAGAAACCACTGAAACACAGTTCATGGCCTATAAGCAATATTCCAGTTGACAACTCCAGGGCTCACCCGTAAACTAGAGGAACACTGCCAACTTAGTCTGCTTATGTCCTTGCAAAAGGTCCATTACTCATTTTACGTGGGCTATGTATGGGGCAACTGAATATCATCTTTTGGGAATTAAATTTACCCCCTTGTCCTGTCTCTCATATGCCAGTAAATTTCCTAGAGATCTTCCCCTGTCTTGAAAAATGCTTACAGTGGTTAAAACCCAAATACAGCTTCATTATGTTAAAAACAGGGAAAATTACTCAGAAAAGTTTGGGGCTGTCTGGGTCCACTGAAAGGAGAAAGGTTAAAGCATGCAATAGATGTAATCCAAAGGGCTGGTAAAGGAAATGCTGAAAACAGCTATGTCTACATTTTGGAAGGATAAACTTTCCATCTCAGCAGTGTTGAAAATGTTCTAAGACTTTCCTTGTGAAGAAAGATAGGTGGGGCCACTTTTTTTTTTTTTTTTTGCCTTCTCTTTCACTTACACACTCCAGAAAGTGTTGCTGAGGTCAGATAAGTTAGGTACAGTGGGTCTGCAACACAGACGTGCCAAGGTATTCAGTCATCATTTGGAAAGCAAAGAATATGTGCGAGGGTGTTCCTCTTTTCTATTTCATTTTAATTTTTGTTAAGGGAAAAAACAATGTTTCTTTATGGAAGCTACATATGGGAGTAATTTAAAAAAAATATTTTAACTGCAGTGTCATGTCAGATGTTGTCAGTCAGGGTGACCCACAGCAGTTTGAGTCTCTCTGAGCTTCTGCATGTTATGGAAATATGCAGTACTTTGCCAGGGGTTCAAATCAATTCCAATGAAGTTGAAATCAGGTGGGACCTTCAACTTTCACAGAATTGTACAGTCATCTAATACCAAACAAAAAGCAGCATTTACAAAATATCTTCAGCCTTTCATTTGACCAAAGTTTAAGTGTGTCCTGATGCTTTTTTTTTTTCTTATTAAATAAGACAATGAAACTATGCTTTGGATTGTGTCTGACTTCATATAAGGTTGCATGAAAGAAAGCCAAGGTTAGGGAAAAAAAACCTACACAAAAAAACTTTCATGAGAAATATAGTCTTTAAACATTCTTTTTCTAAGCATAGTAATGGCTTGTCATACCACTGTATCAATAATGCCATGCTTTGTAACATATATATGATGCATACTATTCCCAAATAGGTTACTCAGTTAACAGCATTTGAAAAGAACGAACCACCTCCTTATGCTGGCAGACACTATCACTTGCAAGTGTGTACTTTGAGATAAACTCTGAAGATGTAGGAATGTTAAACAAACTGAAACCAAATTCATCCCTGACATAACTCTAATGAAGTCAATGGAACTACACGAGGTAAGAATTTGGCATAGTGTTCCTCTATGCTAAATTAACCACTTAAATCAAAACACTGAAATTTTTTCCTTCAAGTTCTGATTTATGTTAAGGCAACAATAAATACCTTCACACAATGTTCCCCTTATTCTTGAGTATCCTTTTTGACATATTGGGTCTGGAAAACAAACAAAAGTGTACTTTTAGAATGCTACAGTCCAAAACTGACCATCAGGTTATTGTGCAAAACTGATCACGTAAAATACTAACTAGAGTTTTTTGCTGTGAGAAGTCCAAGTGCTTAAGCAGTATCTCAGTGTTTTCTTAAATAATAAAGGCGTAAAATGGAGTAACTACATAAACTATACAGAGTGTCAGCCATTATCCACTTTTGCTTCCCATTTGTCTTAGTTAGCTAACCCAAAAAGTGATTATATGATTCCTGCTTCATTCAAATAAATCAACTCAGTTAACTTGATCACAGCACATTACAGCCCTATTTACCATGGATGGATGAGGATGAATTCTGCTAAAATATACAGGATGAATTCAACTAAAGATTTGATCAAACTAGCAGCTTTCAGCATGTAGAAACAACCCCCACACATTTCTGCATTCAACAGCTCATCCTACAGTTCAGTCTAATTATCAAGTAAATATGCAGAGACCTCAAACCATGTCTCAACCCATATGACTCTCAAGGTCATCAGTTAATCTACAGTGTATATTAAAAAGGGGATACTCCCTCTCCTCCCTCCATTACCACACCAAAGATGCATTTGTTACAAACATTTTCTTGAGAGCTCTGGGGAACATGCATCTCTTGCTACATCATTAGGAACTCTAGATCACTAATTATGATAAAACATGTTAAAGCAATGCTGCAAGTCACAGTCTGTAGGTGTGGTCCCTTCCCTTTAGAATTTAAACTTGTCAAATAATTTCTATAAAATCCAAAGTTAGATCCTTCTATACCTACATGCTGCCTCTCAAATACTAAGACTTCTCTTTTCACACTGAATGAGGAATGAGTGCTCAGTAATAGAACATGTTGCTATTTGTCTAGTCTTCTACAACAATAATCAGGAGCAACCTCAGAATAGGAAAAATTATGGGTTCCTGAGAAAAATAAACAGCATTACCTCTTTCACATGGTGTACACGGGCTTCCCCAAGCAGCACCTAGTGAGGAACAGCACTGGGACTTCAGAGTTGCTCCATTAATATTTATTTCACATCTTCCATCAACTATGTTCTGCCAACAGGTACCCTTAACAGTTTCTGTTTGGAAGAAAACCCAGTGTATTGTCACACAGATTGTTTAGCATTATACATGAATATATTTGCAAACACACTTGAATTTAACCATGAAAAGGAATAATCCTTTCATTATAACTGACTACATCAGATCTTAATTTATTTTAAAAGCTCTTAATTTACCCTTCTTTATGCTGGACAATAGCCTGAAATGGTCCAGGCACAGAACCCTTACAAATCCTGGTCTATGCTTATTGACCTTAACAGGCAATCTCTCAACACCATTCAAGATCAGAGTAATTGTATTTATTATGACACAGATTAGAAGCAGATGCAGAAGAATGGGGTAGACAGAACTCCTTTTGGATCTTCCATTAACCTATTCAATTTTCCAGTTTGAATATCTGATCCTCCATATAGGGAGAGGCAGAAGATAGCTAAGGATCTGACAGAACTATAGTTCCACAGTTTATCTCACTGACTAGGCAACAGCTATAAATTCCTGTCCCTCCAGAATAGCTAAGGGAAGAAATCATGAATCCCCAGAGTATGAGTCACAGCATTGTCTGTGGCTGCTCTTAAGCTGCTCTAGACTGTACACAACTTTCTCATGCTTCATCTCAAATAGAAAACTGTCCTTTCCAGGGAGGATCGTAACCACAACATACCCACCCCTCTTGCATATTCAGTGTGTGACCATAGACCTGAAGAAGTAAGTCTTAGCATTTCTGTATTTGTTACTAAAAAAATTTCATCTCTCTTTCAAAATTGACATGGAAGCACACCATGCTTACAGGTGCTAGTGACCCCTTATGAACCCACAGTAACCAACACCTTCTTTAACATTATTTCTGTAATGTTTTCCACTAAATTTATCTACACAAGTTATTTTTAAATGTTTTCTAAACTTGATGTACAATGTTTGTATGGCACTGGACATTTGCAATCACCAAACATAAAATCTTCAGAAGAATAAATACCTATGCAGATGGTTTTGGTTGTATCCAAAGTACTTTCAGGAGAACACTCACAAACAAAAGAGCCTGGTGTGTTTTTGCACACTCCATTGACACAGGGGTTAGATTCGCACTCATCAATATCTAGAAGAGAAATACACTTCTGTTAGTGCCAAGAAGCATTAACAAAAATATATACGTTTTTTAAGCTTAGGGAAAAATGGAAGAAGCTTTCCTCATGGCCAGTTTTCCTGATACTCTGTTTTTCTATTATGAAACTCTTCACAATAGACATATGTATCCTAAAGACACACTAACATGCTAGAACATTGAAACATTCACAGAATCATCCTGCTTGGAAAAGACCTTGAAATTCACCAAGTCCAACCATAACCTAAATCCACCAACCATAACGTAAGCTATCCATTCAGTGCTTAAATCATGCCCCTAAGCACCACATCTCTATTTCTTTTAAACACTTCCAGGGATGGAACTTGGGAGCAATATCTCATCTTTCAGTGATATCCAGCTATTGCCCTGCTTTGTGGTGATGGACTGTGTTGTTTAAATGATCTGATACACATCCTGTCTCTCAAGAAGGGTTCAAGCTAGGAGCTGTCTGGCTCGGTTCTCCACATGTGAGATCAGGTTTGTAAAACGTGGTTATTCTCAACTTTGTCTCACCCTTGACACAACGTGGGCCCACTGGTAGCAGCCAGTAAGGAGAGTGCCAGTAGAGATCTAATACAGGGCATTCCATAAGGTTATCTAACACTTTCATTTTGGCCTTGTCTCTCCTCATTACCCTCCCTCCCCAAATAATCTATTTATAGGTTTTTTTGTTCTACACATTATATCCTCATCAAGGTATTTCTGGCACAATCCTATTTATAGTTTTTTTGGTTCTACACATTATATCCTCATCAAGGTATTTCTGGCACAATCTAAGAACAATCCAAATGAATAAAACTAGCATTAAATGGGGTAACTAATTACCTTCACATGTCTTTAGGTCAGGAGTGTATACAAATCCTTTTGGACAGGTACAGGTGAAACTTCCAGGAGTATTTCTGCATTGCCCATTGTCACAAAGCAGCATGTTCAGTGCGCATTCATCAATGTCTATAAAGAAAATCAGGAACATTTTAAGAAAGAAAACATTTCTGGAATAGACAGACACATTTCGTTAGATTTTGTTTATGTGAAGAGAAGGAAGAGACAAAGGGGAAAGAGAGAGAGAGAAAGAGACAAAGAGGGGAGAGAGACAACAGGGAAAAAATAAGAAAAAAAACCACCTCTACATATTTTTTCTGACTTTTCCTCTGAGCTTTATTCCTTTGCAGACTGATTTCCTTTTATAAGAGTTCATACTTCCTTTCTACACATATTCATAATATGTGACAGCCACACCATGGTTCAAAATAAAGCTGGGAATCCCACTTTCATCTTGCCTATATTGTGGAATAGGTCTATACAGTCTCTGATTCCCTGCACAGTCATGAAAGAAATGAGAAGAGGAATGGTTTGGAATGGTTTGCTGGACATCCTGGTCCTTAAATTTTTTCCAAGCTGGCTCTGAACTGTCCTAGATGTTATGGTTAACAAGGCCAATGCAAGTCTACACTTGTTTCAGAGGTGAAAACTTTTAATAGAAATGCTAGTGCTAAATTTCAATAGCCCTTAGGAAATCTTTGGAAGAGCTGTTGTCATTAGGGAGAAGTTGCAAGAAGGTGGCAACGTGCCATGAGTGGCAGGTGAAGACCAGAAGAGACCCCAAGAGCAGGCAGGAACAATTGGCTAAGTTAGAGAGGCCTCAGAAGGTGTTGAGAGAAGTTGGGAAGACTCAGAGGGTCAGAGCAGCAGCTGGGAACAGCAAAAGTGCTAGGAAAAGCAGGGAGATTTGCACAATACAGACCATGTGGGAAGCTTCACAGGAATTCAGAAAAATTGAGAGAGGGCCAGGTGGAACATTATGGAAGAATGGGAAACAGCTGTGATGGAGCATGGATGTGGGCTGCAACAGGGTGGGCTGGGGAGCAGCTGGAAAACTCAGATGGATGGGGAGAAGAGATGCCATAAGCTACAGGCAGACACTGAAATGGGACATGCTTAATTAGAGCCAAAGAAACAAATGGGAAAATAGGATGAATTGCAGTATGACTTTTATCAAAGACAGATCAACTCTTGTTTTTTTAAAAATAAGATAGTGGATAGTTTAGACTGGGATAACACAGATGACTTAAGCTATTTAGGTTTAAGTAGAGAGTACAGAACCCAAATAAAACTATTATGTAAGCTGGAGATAACAGAAAGGAATTTAAGAACTTTAAGGTTATTCCAGAGCTGGCTGAAGGACAGATTACAGTAGGATATATTAAAAAGAGGAGTAATCATGATGGAGAGAGGATATTAACAATGCTTTTCAGGGATCAGTCTTGGGACTGATTCTATAAAATATTCATTGCAATGTAGAAATAAAAAATGAATGGGATGAAAAACTGTGGATAACACTAAGCTGGATGTTATTACCAATACAGAGTCCTGCAAGACCAAATTAATATTGACAACATGAATGAGAGAGGATGAAATATAATCACCAACATTCAAACCTATGCAATTAAGGACCAATAACATGTTATGAGCCAGAAATCATTGGTTATAAGCTATCAAGAAGAGAGAAGTCTGCATGTAGCTCCTAATTAGAGGTTGATGTTGATCCCAATGTCTAACATGTATCTGAATAAATACTATTGCATCTTAGAGTCAGTTTAGGCAGGATATTCCTAGGGGCAATGAAGAATTGCTTGCATCACTATAGAAGACAACTAGTCAGACCCCATCAAAACACTGTACACTGGTGAGATCAGTCATGTTCAAGAGATGAAAATTGTAGATTTGAATAATTTAGCCAACAGAGTTTGAGAAAAGATAGGATGATTCGTTATAAATATTTTGTGGATAAGTGCTGATACAATGCTGAGTCAAAGGATAATATTAGTACAACATCAGCTGGTAATAGTCATTAGTCTTTTTAGTCAAAAGTCATTACAAATACATTTTTAACAAGAAAGCAGAAGAAATTTCTAATCAACTGTACAAAGCAGGTCTGGAACAATGCACCAATGCAGGAGTGGAAGAAAGGGTTTTAAGCTATGGGCTTTAAATGGGACCATGTAATGGAAAAAGAGAATTGCCAGAATTAAAATTTGTAACAGGATACTGTTACAGGCGTCTGATAGTATTTTTACACCCCAGATAGTGTGAGAAGAGACTGGACTGCTACTTATTTGAATTCTTTTTATTGCATGCTGTAGTGCTTCCACCAGTCACCTCTAAGGAGCAAGAATTTACTTTCCCTTTCTGTGATGAAAAATTTGGCTCTAGATGTTTTTCACTTGTACAGCATAGGAAACCAGCCTTAGCTAGAGATACCATGCCATCAGATTCTGCTGGTGCTTCCAATGACAATAAATTTTCCTGTGTCTGGCCAGTAAGCTTAACACAGTTAAACCAACAGCTCTGTCTGAAAGTTGAAAGGGAATTCTCCCCAAAGTCAGAGTTGGGAGAAACCACGCAAGCTTTCTGTAGCATATAAGATGCTTATCTGCCTATGATCAGCTGGGAGTTTTACTTAATTCCCTTGCTCGTGGAGGCACCAAGCACACTGTTGATCCTAGATCCTCCCTGTGATGTATTGTAATTGAGGAATCTGTGTTCTTTTGATTTTGAGAAACATCAGTACTGCAGAGTGCATGTTCAGTGGGCTTAGCAGAACTGGATGCTTACTGCCTGGTTGCCAGGGATTTGAGTCAGTGATGGCAATGGTCTCTGCAGTGGAGGATTTTACGAGCATTGCAAGGCACTGAAACAAGAATTGAGCGGAAACATCCAGAAATATCAGAAAAGCAGCTAGTGAACCTGATAAAACACTGGAGGGAAAAAAAAAAAAGGTGAAAGAGGATAAAAATAAACATGAAGCTTCAAAATGAAAAAATGAGACATTTCATACCAATGCAGTTTTTCCCAGTTGAATCCACCTCATATCCAGGGTCACAAATACATCTGTATGTTCCATGCAGATTCTCACATCTTCCGTTTGGACAGAGATCAGGATCCAGTAAGCACTCATTAATATCTACATAAAGATAAAAAAACCAGAAAAACAGAGTCAGTTGTTGAGGGTTTGTGGGGGGTTAATTCTCAAAACTAGAAAAAAATATTTTCAATATCACAAACATTGGCTGCTCTATATTTAAAAATCTGTAGTGCTAATTAGGGAATTCACACCTAAATATTCACACTCAAGAGAAAAAAGCATCCCTTTCACACTGATTTAAGACCATCTTCACCCCACAGATCTTTAAGCGACTTCAACTGTAGACAAGAACTGGGATAATAAACTGCAGTCCTTCATTTAGAGATGTGCATGTACTAACACCCCCCTGCATCTCCTGATTCATAGCATTTCCAGATGGCACCACTCTCCAAAGCATGAACATCCCTCTTTTCTGAATACTTTCCCCTCTCTACTGCCAGGAAATCTACTAGTGAGCATTGGCTGACTTAGTTTGCAGTTTCACAGTTCCATGACTACGGAGCTTTTATTGTAATCATTCGCTCCTTCTCTGTAATGAACCTAAATCTGTCAGCTTGGTCTTTTTAACAGGTGAAAGTATGTGAGGAAGCTCAACGTTTCAAATAATTTTATTCTTCAGGATTACTTCAGTTGAAATGTGCAAAGTTATGTTACTAAGTCATACAGGTAACAACACTTCTCACAAATTTGCCTTTATTTTGTAATACCTCTCTCATACATTCCATGGCACAAAACAGAGAGGGCACACTGGCATGCTCCACCCATTTTATCCTAAATTATTCTAATGTGTTGCAAACAGCAATTTGAATAAGCCTTCCTTTCTTTATTTCCTGCTATCATCCCCACCAGCATGTCAAACAAATCAAGGATATCAAGGTAGCACTTTTTAGCCAGATCTGCTATAGCTTGAATTACATTAGGTGATCTTACCATTTCCTCCTGCAGTCATGCCAGTTCCACTGCTGCACAGAGCCTGATATTCAGCTGGAAAAATATTAAAACACTTACTGGAATATTTTTTCTTAGCTCATTGCTTTCAACAACATCATTTGCAACATGACAATTCATTATTTGAATGAAATAATATGCATTTCAATTACTCTAAAAACGTCAATAGCCTCAGTGTATTCTGAACCTGTGAAACATTTTCGCAGGTTCAGTGTCTGCATCTGCTCATGGAGATAGATCAGTAAGAACTTCACATGATGAACTGAGGCATTTAGGAAGAGACATAAACTTCATGCTGGCCCTCTTACCCAAATGAAGCATAACAAATTCACAGCAAGATTCTCCAGAACTCCTGTGTCCAAGCCCTTGCTCAATGTGTGCATCCAAAGTGATGAGGAAACAGTTTGCCTATAGATCTAGCCCATATTTAACTCAATTAGCAGGAGTGGCTTCAGTAGCTCAAAGAAGATTAAGGATCTCTTATCCTTAAAAAAATTCTCTTGCCAGAGAAGTTATATTCCAGACAACTTTGCTTGCTGGGGATTTCATTGAGAGACTCAAGCGTTCTCAGCCAACTTAACTGGATGTTTGTGTTTGCATTGACTATCCAAAGGCTACTTACTGTATAAGGAATTTCCTAACACTTGAATGATACAAAATTCAGGCTGCAAACACACAACTGACATGTGCGTGTAAGGATTTGAATATATTAATTACTCAAAATGTTTTAATTAATAACTTGAGGTCAAAATTATTTTTTTTTTGTTACCAATATCTATAAAAATAGAGTTTGCTGTTTGAAAATCTGATTTAATGTGGGTAACAACTCAGGACCCAGGTACTGACATATACTGTTGTCTCCGAAAATTCTCTCCTGTATTCTTCCAACATGCAAAGTATCAGATTATTCAGAATATCTAACATGCTATACAACAATTTAACCAGCAAATATGTTGTACCTGAGTTTTGTGCTGGGCAGGGCTGACAAGGCTCCCCAAAGGCATAGTCAGTGCTGGCACAACAGCATTCTGATTTTGTAACTGCACCAGTTAATGGTCTCACACATTGTCCCCTCTTGTAGCCACCATAGCATGTGCTCCTCATATGTGTATCTGAGGAAAGAACCCGCTCTTAGTCCTGCCATATCCAACTATACACCCATAAATTACAACAAGAATTAAATCTAGCTTGGGTGTCGTAAACACTGTAAAATAGCTGCCAAACCAAAACATTTTTCACCATTTCCCTATGTTTTTCACCCACCTCTACCCTCAGTCCACTCAAGACAGGAAATCCTTCATCCTCATGCTTCTAAGAGTTCAGACTTTCCAACTAATTACTAGTTTGATAACATGTGTTAGTGAACTACTGGAAGAAAAACCAATACTTAAGCTCAGACAACCAAAAAGCCATGCAGAAAAGGGACAAAGGCTCTGCCATGTGACAGGAATATTACTCACTTGTAACTTGATAGGCCCAGCAGCAGGATATAAGAGCTAGAGTCAAATATATCTCAAAACTTCCAAAAAACTCAGTACAATTCACTTCATTTTCAGAGTTCGGGAACTGATTTGATTTTAAAAAGAAGTATTTTCTCTCCCCCTCCCAACCTTATTAGTTGTCAATGATTCACCAAGGCTAAAATCACCACTGGTGCAACACTCTGGGCTAAGCCCACTAAGGTCACACTAATGTTTTTGTGTCCCACTTTAAAAAGAGGTGAAAGAGTAATTAAATCTTTAAGCCTAATGACAAACTAAGAATTTTACATTGATAGACATGGGGCAAATTCTCAAATACTCAAAACTGATACAGCACTACTCACCTCCAACAGCACTATGCTGTATAGTCTACCTGACCTTGGAATTTGGCCCACATATTTTTTCTCTTTAAAAGCCAAGACAAAAGAGCAAAATGGGCTATTACAGTAAGAATCCCAGAGCTATTAGTATCCACTATAACTACCACCCATCAATGCCTGAGAAAACGGTCAATTCTGTATTCAAACTTGATCTGTTCATCAGCCTGGCATAAGTGCCTTAACATTGGTTAATTGTGCCTCACCACACCTGAAGCTGGTCTTACCGACACACACGCGTCCGTCCAGTCCCACTGCAAGGCCAGGGAAGCATTCACATCTGAAAGAGCCATCAGTGTTCACACAGCGCCCGTTCATGCATATTCCAGCTGTCTCACACTCATCAATGTCTGTTGGAGAACAGAATGAGCTTCATGAAAAATAAAATTACATAGTGATCGATACCTGGCCAAAACTTGAATTTATTCAGCTTATTTTCAGTGTACCCTATAGAAAAACACCAAGTGTAAATGGAAATTAATTCAAGTAAAAGTTTTATTAGGAATAATGATTAATCTGTTTTGTGGAACAGAAGAAGAAAATGCTAAATTCAGGAGAAATACACAAAATGAAACAATTTCACTCTCCTTGGACAGGAAAAAGGGACTGCATTTTCCTATTTTTTCCCAAGAGGTAAAAATTCTGAATTAAGGGTCAGTCAGGAAAAAATAATTTAAAAAATTAAATCAAAGTAAGGAGGAAACTGTGAGTGCTGAGACAAAGGACTTCCATGGCATGTAACAGGGCACTCCCTCTCTATGTGACAGTTAGTTCATGCAGCAAGAAATCAGTCCAAATAGCAAACTGAATCTTTCACGCCACTACGAGGTGCCTTCACAGGATCACCAAAGAATTTCCCCTCCTCCTGCTGTGGGTTCAGTTTTTGGAAGCACATTGGAATGCCTACAGTCAAATCCTGCCCGCACAGTGTCTCTCTGGTGATCTGCATGACAATTGGGTTTTCCTATCAGATGCTCATTACAGCCCATTCCATAAACTTTCAATGGACAGACTGCTCGCCAGTCTCAAAAGGAATTTGTTAATGATTTGAGCCCTAAGCAATTGCCAAGCACAAGCTACCATCTTTGCCCAACAGAAGTTCCCTGAACAATAAGGCCCTTAGCTATAAAATGCAGGAATAAAGACTTCAAATATTAGGCTATCACAAAGAGATGTCAAATTAGTAAAAAATTATATAGGCTGTGTATCCTGTTAATAGTAAGATCATTCTCTAGATGCAGAGAGCATGCCATTACTTTATAAGTGATTAAGAAAAGGAGTGTTTAAAATACTGTTTGGAAGTATGTATAACCTTTATAAAATAATCACTTCATAACAACTCTCCATAACATATACAAGAGACAGTGTGTGTGACAATTTCCTTTTTTCTGACCTTAAAAGGGCAAATTGAGAGTGAAACACCTCTGTGTTTTACTTAGTTTGTGTTGTTTGGCATAAAGCATGGCTTGTATGATCCAAGATTCCTTTTTCAAACTGCATTTTAAAATAGAACTTATATTTAAGTACATGAGCTCAATTAATTTCTACTTTACCCTGCAACCTTTTGTTCTGTTTCAGACAAACCTTAAACGTTTTTCCCACTGTAAATATAGTCCTTATTCAGTGTAACTAAAACCAGAGCTGGGACTTCAAAATGTGCCCATAATATTTAACAGTGCAGACAGTTATTTTGCTAGACAACACCAAACTTCTTTTACAGATACAAGTTCTCCTAATTTATTTTTTTTAATAAATTAACTTTTTTTAATGTTACTTATAGAAACAAGCTGTTACTTTTTTTCCTTTTCCTGTAGTTCATTTAAAAAAAAAAAATTGTAAGCAAGAAAAGGGTGAATTGTGTAATCCATTTTCTTCTGCACCAAGTCACAAGTGTGTTGAAAATACTGTTAAAGATGTTTTACAGAAAGGTAAAAGAGGTCACTTAGAATTGTGCAGATCAGCTGAAAGCTCTAGCAAAGATGGGGTAAAAAGCCTCTTCTTTTACCAGGGCTGAGATTCCAGTAAATCAACTGCATACACAGGCAAAAAGTCCAAATTTCTAACCTTGACAAGGCTCCACTGTCTTCTTTGTTACAAGTCACCATTTGGACAACTTCAAAAATACTCGTTTTTCTGAGTTTTGCCAGAATAATCTCAATCTGGTTGGAAAACCAACTAATGGACTCATGTCTCCATGAGATTTTGCTTTTTCTTCTCAGCTTACTTGGTAGTGCAAGCTAAGTAGACTAAGTCCTCTAACGTTGACCAGGAAAAATTTACTCAGACTACTAAACCGCCACTTCCAGTTGCCTTGCAATAGCTTTCAACTTGGGGAATTTCTGTTTGGTCTAAAGACAAAACAATGTATGGAACAGAAATAATGCTTTAATTCTGCCTGCCTGACGTAAGCATTTCTGAAAAATCATCAGTGAAAGAAACTAATGGTGAATACATTTACTATGTCTTGTATTACAGGGAATACACAAGACTGTGGTGTAACATTCTTTTTTGGCATGTTACTTCATAAAGCCTGAGTGGAATTTTTTACCAGACAGCCAAGCATAAGCCCTATACTTATAGTTAAATTCCAATTTTATGGAACTAAGTGACAACTACAGTATAACCAACTTTGAGTTAGAAATTCTACTTAACAGTTAAAAATGTGGCTTCAAATGAGATGTTTATAGAGCAATATGTTGCCCAGCAATTCTTACATTCCTTTGCAGATCCCCTAAGGAGTTTGGGAAAAATATATGTTCAATTCTGTATCAAAATTGCCCAGGCAGGTAGTCATTTTGCTGCAGAAGTGCCAGTTTGTGTATGCCCAGTCCCAGCATGCATGAACAAAAAGTGCATGTGTAAGCATGACCTTAAGTGTTTCAACTTGTGTAATATCTCAATGCATTCACTTCACAAACAAATTCAGGAAATGCAATGTGAACAATGAGTGTTTCAAAGGCTGACCCTTCAGTAGGACAGAGTTTATTTCTGTGGTGTGTACAGAAAGGAGTCAATAAGGATAAACTTCAAAATGTATAGGAGGAGATACTAAAGATTGATCTTTTAAACTTCTACTAACATGACTAGAGACACTGACCAGACAGTTGTCCTCTCTGGAGCCACTACATTCCTGGGAATTAGTTCATGATGCTTGGGGTAAGTGGAAGAAAGGAGACAAATGTGAAGTTAGGAAAATGTATAATTGGGGCAACAGTGTCTCAAAATCTGGTTTGATTTTGACCCAATAGCAATTTTTATATATAATTAATATTTGCGTGCTCATTCATAGACAAGAAGGCTTATTCTAAGCATTGAAAAGCAGTGGGAGAAATCCTTCATTCTACTGTAAGTTCTGTTCCAACTTTCAGTAGGAATCAGTTGAGTTGCCTGCAATTTTGGATAATTTTCAAATATTCTCCCTTTGATGCACAGAAGTAACATTTCTCTAGGGCCAGAAACCCCTTTTTGGCTGCATCCACACTCCTGTTTAGCCAGAAGGCATGTAACAGAAGCTGCAAAGTTAAGTATCATTGGTTTTTAAGAAGTCTGAAGCAATTTACATACCATCTCTTTGGATGATATTTCAGTGAACAGACTGAAGTAAAAAAAAAAAAAAAAAAAAAAAATAAAAATACCAAAAGATGCTCAAGGCAAATAATCAAGATAAGCACTTGGGCTTAGCTTGCATCAGTGAGTCACATCCCTGCTAATGACATGGAGAGCAGCCAGCGGTCTTTGGGAATATGAGTCCAAGTCTCCCTGCTGTCCCACACACAGACCAGAAGGAAAACAAGCTTTGGCAAAGCACAGACATACACATATCACTTGGAAAACAGGTAAGAATGGAAATAAAGCTGATTACTGTAAGACTGTGAAGGCTGCACCAACACAGCCAGTAGCTGTTAAGCTAAGGAGACACTTGTGTGGATCTGCATATTTATTCAAGAAACTACAAAACAATTCATTCTCCCAGTGAAAACAACTCTGTTACAAAGTAAGAACAGTGTAATTTTAACGAGAAACACATGATGCCCCCACATGAAGGCTGAGTAGCACTGACCTGCATACCTAGTGCAAAAGTGATCAAATGCAAGAAAAGTTCTGGATGTTTTACTGGATTTATTAGCCTGGTTTTGTTCTAAAGTCTATCTCTAGACACCATGCAGTTCAGATCTAACACTGGTACAGTGTTCAAAGAAGCAGCAGGATCCAAATTAATTCACCTTTTTATGTCACTAACTCTCAAAGCCAAAACATTTATTCAAACATTTCCTGAAGTCTTAGCAAGCACTTTGTCTGACTTGATTCCAACAGTTAAAAGATTTTAAATTTTTCAGAAGAAAAAAAAAAGTAACTTGGCCAAACATCTGTTTATTTATTATTTTGACTTCTGCTTTGTGCCCATAAAACTTATTGAAACATGAAGATTTCTACAGACAAAACTGAAAGGAAATGGATGACATTACTAGCAACCAGAATGCTGCAGTGTCTCCTCCCACAGGGGTTATTGCTGAGCTACTGCAGCAAATGGAGAAGACAATCTTGCTGTGGTGCTCATGGTCTGCATCTCAGTCACATGGGATGCTGGGCACTCCTCAGAGGTGCTGTATTGACTAAGAACACCCAGGCACAAATGGGAGAAAAACCCAAAGAAGGCAACAAACCAGGATGTTTGGGCGGACAAAGGCAGAAAAGTTTAAAAGGCCAAACCAAAAAGTGAGACATACTGGAGCCAAACTACACTATACCTCATAGGCAAAAACCATGGAGTTTAACTAGGTCAGATCACACAGTTCTTCATCAAATAGTATTTCCCACTGACTGGTTAGGGTGGTTGCTCAACACTGTGGAAAAGAATGAGTTTTGTCCTGTACAATGACAAATTCTTCAAGCTGATTAAAAAAGCATATCTGACAAGAACTCTGCCCAGTATTTCTTGTTCCCAAGGATTACTGCAAGGCATAAGGCAATTCTTGGAGCTACCAGAGGGATATGACTCACAAGCTTCGGGAACCCATATTTTTTGTGCTTACCTGTGCAATAACGTCCATCAGATGCTAACTGGAACCCTGGTTTACAGATGCATTTAAAACTGCCATCTTCATTGATGCACATCCCATTGAGGCACATGTTCCTTATACTGCATTCATCCATATCTGAAAACGTACATAATAGACATCATGCTTATAATGCTTAAGTAAAAGAACTCTTAATATTTATATCCAAAAGATAAAGCTTAATTGCTTTATTAGTTGTCAGATAATCGGAAACATACAATGGCACATACTGCACTGTCCTAGACAACAAGTCAAAGCAATTATTCATTTTTTTCACAATGAATCTTTAATATATAAAGGTATGCATCCAAAAATATCAAAGAGAATGAATAACAGATGAGAAATGGGACAGCTTAAGAACTGCCAGCGTGTAAAAACCCCCAAAATGTGAGAAAGTTATGTAATTGAAGAGGGTTGGTGCAACAGAAGCTAGGTTGGAAGCAGCCTCCCTTCTTTCATTTGGAATGGTAAACACAATGTTATGTTACTAACACCTGAAGGGAAGGAGTGGTAATTTGTGTTTGGAGTGAAAACTTTTGTAGCCTCCATTGGATGAGTCTAAGATTTATGATGTGGGAGACTTCCCAGCACTGTGCTCAACCATGCATTCTCTGGGCACTTTCATCATCAGCTTCCATTTAAAATAACACATATCCCTTCCCTGGATTCAGCATGATAAGTCACATATGAAGGTACTTACTAGTCATGGCTTCATACTAGTATTATTCACCCTCTGACCTACTGGCACAGCATGAAGGATTCAAATAGGAAAATGTCCCAGACACTGCTGCTCTGAACCCTGCACAGTTCCTTTTATACACACAAAGCAGCAAGTATAGACAATTCAGTGCTCAATTTGAGTAACCTTTTATAACCTCTTAGTGCTTATTTCATTCTAGTGCAAATGAAATCAGTTTTGGATGTTAAATCCAAAAAAATCAACACTATTTATTAGTTTAATCTAAATGGCTATACACAGATACATTAAGGTATGGCACAATGCCATGATCTTTACTGCTCAGTGTATGTGTACATGTATGCCTGAAAACAAAATTCAATGCACTACAATGCCAGAGATGAAACTGTTTCATAAGTGGATGCAACAGACATTCTGGCAACATATGCAATAGAATTAAAAATGTTTTACCAGATTGCCAATGTCCTGGTTCTTATTACTATTAGTACTTGGATTTGGTGGGAAAGGAAGAAATCGAAATCAAGTTTTCTTCCAAAATACATTAATTTCCAAATATATTTAGTCAATACAGTTCCATAACAAGATATTTTAAAAGCAGCTTTTAGTGCTAAACTGTATATAAAAAAAAGTCAGGAAAAACAAAGTCTGTCTCTACCAAGGATTAACAGAATCACTACTAGCACATAAAATCACTGGATCATAAAGACATTACAATATTCAGAATCATGTTATTTTCCTTAATATTGCAGCTGTCCTGGACAGAAATCACACTTCTAGACATGGTGTGTTTTCTTTTTACTTACAGGCTAAGTCAGACAAAAATAATTTATGATTTTTTAAAAAATAATCATGTATCTATCCTAACCAGGAATTTTGGCATTAAGTCTTTGAGCTGAATCACTGAGATAGCATTCTGCCAAAAATGTTTCTAAGAACAGTGCTTGAAATTCCTTTAACATATGAATAGATCATTGGGAACCCTCCCAAGGACCTTGGGAAGCATGATAAAGAACATTCTTCTTTCCCCTCCTTCACTAAAGGTCTGGGAGGTAGGAACACATCAATTATGTTTACAAATGTTTCTTTAAACAGTTTTTATAGGTCAGACCAGACTGCATCTACATAAAACACACTGCTAGTCAGTCACCCAGTAAGATCCCACAAAGCATGCTGTTAAACACACAGTAAAATCAGGCAGCATGTGACTTGTCATCTGTTTTAAAATGTACCACTCCCATCAAAGAAACTGGATTTTGCGATAGTGGTATGTGCTATTTCTCCTGCTGGACAGACATCCCGTTGAGGTTTGCCAAACCAAGGCTCCAGAGCTGGCTGCAAGAGACAGTTTACTTGCCCTTCCAGATCCAGCAAAAGGTATTTAGAAATTTGATTCCTTGTTGCTTCCCCTCCCTCCTCCGACAGAGTTCCTTTTATTTTCATTGATGTGAACAACCTCACAACTGTAATTACTGATAAGAAGTGACTTCAGAAAAGTTTTAAAGTCTTACCTTCACAGTTTCTTCCATCAGCTGCCACTTGAAAGCCAGCATTACACACACAGTGAAAACTGCCATCTGTATTTATGCATCGTCCATTATTACAGATACGACCATTCTGTAAACATTCATCAATGTCTGAAAGCCAACCAAATAGAAAAAAACATTCGGGGTTTTTTTTTTTTTTTAAACTTGAGAGGAATTTTTCACATTTCACCCTCCCTTAGGTTTTTAACCCTACATGGAAACTATATTCACATGAAAAATGATTTATTTTTATTTCCATTACTGAACATTACAGTAGTGGAAAATGTTCATCAGCTTGAAATTTCAAGTTGCTGTGAAAGAATTTCAGTGAACGTTATCCTGCAGCTTGCTCAAACAAAAATCAGGACCTTTTGGTTGTTTGTTTTTTTTGCATTTTTGTTCATAATGAAAATATTTTTACTGAAGTTTACTGTAACAATATCTAACTATTGAATGAAAGGTGGGGGAAGCTTGTCTTTTGCTGCTGCTTTTTAAGATAACAGGAAAGTTCAAGACTTTCCCACCTTAGAAGATTTCTCATACTTATTTTATATTTGAAACATCAGCTCCTCATTTCCATCTCTCTGCAGGAGGTGCTTGGCAAGTGCAATGGAGAACCTGAATAGTGATATCACACGAGGCTGGCAACTCTCCTCTCCTCCAAATGAGGGGAGAGGAGATGCTGAGACAGACTGTCTAGACATTTTTCAGATTGCTCAGTGTTCTCCATCAAGGTCTGGACCATCTCCCAGAGATTCCTGCACACAGGGGACTTCACTCACAGCAACCTCAACCAGCCCATGCAGACCTGTCTCTCATGCAACCACACTGTCTTCCCAATATTGTGGGGGTGCCCTTCCTCAGGCTCTCTTCACGGAACTGCACTGGTGTGCTCCAGGAACAAACAGAGCACAGGGCATCCTCCCAAATGCCCCTGCACCTGTCTGAAGGGGAACTGATGCCTCTCAAAATTCTGAACCTTTATTTGCCTTCTTAGTAGTAGTTCTGGGAAGCTGCTACAAATAAATCCAAAAAGAACTGTTCTGCAACCAGGCCAGCAGAGGCAAGAGCTGCTCAAGTGACAGCTAACTGCAGTAGCAGCTTGCCAGCCCTCCTGACTTCCAGAAAAAGTGTACACGCTTGGTAAACCTCCCCTCATTTGATAAACAAGCATCATCAATCAACAATGCATAAAAGTGAGTTTTCTCTCTGCTCAGTCCTCCCACTGTTGTGGCACTCAGCTGTAGCTGAGCCTGGCTTCAGCTCCCCCATCAGCTTCCTTCCTAAGAACAGGCAGAAATGCTACAGTATCTCAACATTTTTCTGGTCTTTTAGTTTTTAGAGTTCATTAGGATTTGTACTTTTATGCATCTGATGCCAACTAAATTATGATGCCGAAAATTAAAACAGAATCTCGCTGTTCTTTATGTCCACACAGTTGACCAGAGATCCACCACTAGTTTCTGCTACATTTCTAATTTTCAAATAGTTCTGTGGGGATTTTTCTTTCCCCCTCTCAGAGAAACCTGCAAAAATCAAAGTTTCTCTCACTGAAATGTCCATAATTGATACCATTTCCATGTAAGGCCAGACCTCTTTCTCTCAGGTAGATTACAGTAAGCACTTGGCTATTAAAGCTTTGACTCCATACATTCATTCATAACTAACCATCATAAAAATTCACCCTTTTTTGAGTCCCATCTTACATCCCTTCTTCTAAATTGAAAAGCTTCTTTTGTTTTTATCACTGATCATCATATGATGACCTTATCTATCTGTCTCCAATTAACATATTGATTCAGCCATACTCCTACTAGAACTATTAAGGGATCCTAATAACAGTTGAATCAGTAGCTTGCACTACAGACTGCAATGTCTCGGTCACCTATCAGACTCATCATCCAGAAAAAGAAACCCTTCCCCTGGAACCTCAGAGCAAGGAATAGATAAACATCTGGTCATTATAGAGACTTCATTTTTCAGGAGTGGACGTAAGGAATTAATTTGCAAAAGCGTAACAGCACAGACACATTTGTGTATGCAAAAAATAAAACCTCAACATACAAAGTAGTCATGTGAAGCAATTTTAGAGCAAATGCTGATTTTGGCAGGCACCAGTGCTATATGCATACTTCGCCAATTGCACCCCACTAGCCCTTTTCTTTTCCCTCAACTGGCCCTAAAAAATCCTTCAGCAAACAAAGATTCCGCAGAGCGTAGCATTTTCTGGACTGCCTGTCAAACAAACACAGTTCCCATAGACTGCAAAGGAACTGCTAAGTGACCACACTTTAATGCCACTAAGCTACTGGGTTTCTGACAACCATGTGTTTGTGTAATGAATCAGTCAAATTAAAAGCGTGTGACAAAAATGACTCATGAGTAAATTCATCACTGCTGAGGCTCCACTTTAGCACTCCTTCACCACTAGGCAGCTGAACTATGAAGATGCTTCCACAACATGGCTGTTTGGCAGCAATTAGGTCAAATGTGACCAGCAGTGGTGCTGGCTCTACATGCTGTCCTAGATTAGAGCAAGCTTCTGTGCCACAAATACCCTTCTGATTCATGAAAGGAAGAGAAAAAAAAAATATAATCACACAATAATACAGATAGTTTTCCTCTGGCTTTTTACAAACTCTCTGCTTTATATTGAATGCATGCTCAAAGAAACCTCCTTTTAGTGCAAAAAGCAAAACATGAAGGCTGGAGGATTCAGAGCATTCAAACCTCCTGTTTCATTTAGATTCTTCATTTCTTATGGAATATCAAAGTAGTCTTTCATTCTCCTGCCAGAAGTCTCTTACTATGATTTAATCACAAAAGATTGCATTCACCTTTACAGTCAAATTCCCACCCCAGGACAGTTTGGGAGCCACAGAACCCTGATAGAAGGCTGGCCAGTGAGAAGCTACATGTTTTTCACTACCACAGGAAGACAAGATGAAGACACAATATCCACTCAGGCTATTGTTGAGCTTGGCTCAACATCAATAATAGAGATTTTATAGCTTCCTCACCTAGACCTTCCCAGTGCTTCAATATCTTTCAATACCTTATTTAAATTTTCATTGCTGTAATTTATGTTTAGTTATTTTTCTGGCAGTGGGCAGGGACAACACACAGGCACTGTAGTCTCATGTTTACCCACTGGAAGACTTATCTTTCACCCTCACTTCTTAGTCTTTTCACAGTCTTTTATAGGTAAAGGGTTTCTCCAAAGAAGGCATGTTCAATTGTCCTTAAAATCCTCTAGAAGCAAAAAAAAAAATGTCTCAATAGTTTGGGGAGAGGGGAAGGTATCTCTTCCACTTCAAAGCCACAAATAATGCCAAGATACTTTCAGCACAAGACAAATGTCTTTCTTCAAAACCCAGTCTGCGAACAGCCAGATCAAGCAAGTTAAACATTTTTACTGCTGTATCTAATTTATTATTTTTTTTAAACCTCTCATATTTAACACATCTGTTAAATTTTGCTTGAAAACTATTTTCCTTCCTGCTATGTATACACTAGTACAGACACAGCTATAAAACCATAATTTACCTCGGCACTCCGTTCTAGTTGCTGTGCTCTGGTATCCAACACGGCACTGGCATACGTAGGATCCCTGAGTGTTCACACAGTCTCCACCGATGCATGGATTGTTTTCACATTCATCAACATCTGCAAAACACAGACAATATATTGTCATTAAGACACTGACTGAAAGGTATTCAGGTCTGTAGGGGTATTTTATTGCTTTGTGATTGGACAAATAGTGTCCTTCAGTCTGAACAGAGAGGGGACATCAGTGAATTCCAAGTGAAAGGATCCTGTGCTGTAAGCTAAGCAGAAGCTGGGAAAAAGGAGTAATTAACTAGACAAGATACTGGATGTGTGAAAGATAGAGGCCTTAATCCCACACCTCCACATTCAAAGCTCCACTGGAGAGACAGATTTTGACAGAAGCCAAATTCAGCATACAAGACACAGCTAATCCTTGCTGCTATCACCAAGCTCTGTCTGAGTTCCAAAATTAAAGGGCTCAAGAGCCCATTAAGATACTCCTGATGAGCTCAAAGAGGACTTGCAAATCTTACTGAGCCTGAGCTTTTTTTCTTTTAACACTTGCATAATCAAAAACTTGGTAACATTTTAAAGATGTTATTTTCAATCACTAATGAACACATTATAGTAACAGGTTAGTGAAAAGGAAACCCTTACTTCTGTCTATTTTGCGGCAAGTTAAAAGATTAGTTAAATACTGGTTTAAAGGCGAAACTGCTGTAAGTTTGCAGTTGAAAGCAATTAGTTCTTGGAAGTCTATTTACTGGTGGGGTTTTTTGGGGGGTGAACTGAAGAGTTATTATATTGTGTGGAAAATGATATTTTTCCCCTAAAACAAAATTCCTGTCTGCGATTTACAGCAGTAAAACACATACCAATGCACTCCCCTCTAGAATCCAGTTGGAATCCTTTGTTGCACTCGCAGCGGTAGCTCCCAGGAGTGGGAATACAGCGCCCATTGAGGCAGAGATGTCGGAACACTTGGCAATAGTCAGTGAGGTTCACTGGCAAGATCACTGAAATAACAGAGTTAGAAAAATATTTAAATAGTTCATCATAACAATTTTTGGTTATCTGCAACTTGTTGACTTTTAATGGAAAATGCTGCACATTTACCTTCCATCATAGTGTGAATTTGATGGTAAAATCAGCATTGGCAGTGGAAAAATGGCACTTTCACCCTTGGGGATTTGTCTGAAAACAGCTAGAGACCACTGATGCTTTCATTGTGGCAAGTCTGATCCCATTTTCCTCTTTTGCAGGACGAGAGGATCGAGCCTACTCATACCTAGTGGTAAAGTGGGTACATGGCACTGCAGGGACTCTACTAAAAGCCTGCAGGAGCAAAAGTAGGCAGACTGGTTCATTTAGCTCCATTTTCATAGACAGCAGAGTGAGGGAGGGGCAGGGATAAGCCTGGAAGGTATGCCTATATGGTCTTTGGCAAGCAGAGAGGAGCTGGCTCTGTCCACGCTTGCAGCTGACCAGAAGCTGTGCAGCTACGTCAGTGCAGTGTCAGGCCTGAATTAACATACTTTGCCTCTTAGGCTTCTTAGCTCAGCTTGGTGCTGAACCAAGACTAAATAGTTTCAGCTAGTGCCAGTGCAAGCAGAGCTTCCTCGGATCTGCACAGAGCATGGGTGAAATCAGCTTGTGTGTAATTGCAAAAGAGCATGTGGCTATGCCAAGCCATTTCAGGTGGCAGACGATACAGGATCGAGCAAGGAACCAAACAAGGAATATATCAGTATTCTGATCTGGCTTCCTCCTTGCCCTACAAAAACCTAACCTATCCATGTGTATCACTGAAACAAGTTCTTTCTTTGCACTGGGTCAGTCTCAGTGTCCAGCAGACTAGTATTTTTATTGGCATACTTCCTACCCAGCAAGTGAGAGCAAGGAAAGAAACCTGAAAGAAGCTGCTTCCTCCCAGCCAAGCTCTTAAATGTAAGTATCTATCTAATAGTCAAAGAGCTAGTCATGTTTCTTAATGTTGACAAGCAGCAAAGCTCACAATAGCCTTAAAATAACAGTAATGTAACTACTACAATACATGAGTCTCAGTAGAGACTGTGAGGATGTAATTTCTGAATTCTGTCTTAACAGGGAAAATACTACCAATGAGGTACACTTGCTGCCAAGATACATGGTAACCAGGCTGTGATTAGAAGGATATCCAGAGACCATACGTCCACACAAAGTAAGCAAAAGAGGTTAACAGCTTCTGAGAAACCCATGTTTTTAAAATAGTTAAATGCAAATGGTGCAGGGAAAGGTTATTATTTCTTTCTTACCATGAGGTGGTGGAGCCCGAGATGGATAGACAATTTCTGGCTGTTGAGGAGGGTAAACAGCAGGAGGTGGGTAAACACCAGGAGGTGGAGGGATGACATCAGGACGGACTGGAGGAAGGTCAGGTCTTGCTGGCAGCAGAGCAGCTACTGTGCATAATTTGCGATACTCATCTGAAATACAAAACCACAAACACAATTTTAGACTCTTGAAGCCCTTCCATTTAATCCAACTTCCCCCCTTTTTGCAGTGTTTCAGATTAGCAATAACAAACATTAAATAATCCGGAAAATCTGAGCCTATATATTTTCTTCATAGTAACACTGTTTATTCTGTGCATTGAGTCATTAATCCATAGGAGGGTATCAATACTACTTGTCAGAATACTGTAAGTAAAGATTCCTGACATTCTGGATATGAAATTGAACAGTGAGGCAGGGACCTGCACTTAATCTACTTAGTCTTCCTTCAGGAAAAATCTTTGATTAACTCAGTGGGAAGTTACCTAAAGAAGGACTTTTGGACTTGATCCCAAATTAATTTAATACAAATCTTGCCACAGAGTTAGAAAAATACTGAACAGGGAAAAAAGCCCAGTTTCAACTGGATTTCTTAAAAGTTAAGCTCCCAAATGAAAGAAATATAAATATGAGCAATGAGGCAAAACCAATTAGAGAATGAATACACTAACACTATTTCCCTGTGAAAATGAAGTTTGCCAATAAAAGCAGAAACCAAATGAGGTGCACTCTGAGGAGCATAGACAAAGAGAAATCAAATCAGATTCACACCGAGTTTATCCTTCCCC
This sequence comes from Chaetura pelagica, assembly GCF_000747805.2. NCBI lineage: Eukaryota > Metazoa > Chordata > Aves > Apodiformes > Apodidae > Chaetura > Chaetura pelagica. The sequence goes on from NW_009952711.1 coordinate 8,156,808, forward strand.
AGACATTGGGAAAATGATCAGTTTTGCTGTAAGCACAATCTATGCTGAGTGTTATGCATTCTTCTATTGTTTGTCTCTATTAGTGGTATCTGCCCTACTGCCCCACTTTTACTCCTGCCCTCAACTCTTTTGTCTTGGCAAGTGTGGGTTTGGAACTTGTGATCCAAAGAATGCACACGGAGTATCACAATTAAAGACCACATTTCCAGCTGACCTAATTCATGGCCACAATGTGTGTACACACAAACAACTATTTGTGCAGCCAGTATCTTTGAACTTCAAAATTTTAAAGTTTATGGCACAACAGGGGAGAGGAATTCTATAATGAAAACAAAATGCTACAGACACGCATAAATTCCTGAAACAAAATAAAAAACAAGAACTGAAAAATAAATTCAGTGTTGGGAGAACCAAGCTGGATATTTCAGCCTTCAACACTTCCACCTCACTTCTATTTCCACCTGTAAAACACATTAGAATCTCTTCCCAAATCCCAGAGGAGTTGTTAAATAAATATGGTAGCCTAAAGTTTTGCTGTTCATGATCATGACCCTTGCATTTATTTTAATGCTCTTAGGTGATCAGTTTGTTTCATATGTCACTGCATTTTACTCCATTGTTCCTTAGAGTGATTTAAATCTTTAAATAATTTCAAATAATATTTTATCATATTACGTATTGTATTTTTTAAAATCTTTTTTCACTAGCTTTCTCTTTTGCCTATTCATATGTACACTGAATCAACTCTCAATCAGGAGTCTACCTGTGACAAAACAGAGCCATTCAGAAGACACAGTGCCAGTATATGTACATATACAAATCCCAATATGCAAATGTCTGGCAACAATGGTGGTTTTAATAGTCCATTCTGTAAACATATTCTCTACAACCCACTGATAAGTCTTTGTGAAAGAAATAATACTGTATTTCTTCTTTAGTCTCAATTTGTAATACCCAATAATCCAAAGCCAATCTACCAGAAGCCTAAACCTTCCCTGCAAAAAGTCACGGCCTTGGGGCTGCTCATCACTTGAATGGAATTAGTACGCATGGAAAGGCTGCTGAGGTGAGAACTGAACACACACGTGGCTGGATGCCTGAGATACCACTTTTAAGGTATTTATAGCATCAGTGGTAAACCCTGTCATTCCCCATAAACAATTATCACCGTGTTATGCAAAGAAATACAGTGCAAACCTTTTTTATTGCAATGTTAATCTCCATGTATAATTTCTAGTAATAAACAGCCTGTTTTATAGTAACATCTAGGTCTGCCCATACTGAAAATACAACTGATTGGTTACATTATCCATCTAGTGCTCCACTATATATTGCAATAATTTCCATTTCTGAGTTAGTCTTTGGGTCACTCACAGCTCTAAATTCCTCATCTTGCTTTCTCAGGATACATTAAAAAGCAACTGAACTCGATTAAGTAATGACAGCAGTACCTTACATACATGAAAATCCTTTCAAAGAATTTCAAAGCACTTCTGAAAGAGTAATGTATAGTTTCAATTCATATCCCAAGTTGGGGCGGGAGGCAGGAAGGTGACACACAACCATGATCAGGAAATCCTTGCATGGATTTATGAGTCAGGAAGTCCTGGGCTCTGGCTCCTTCTCCAGCATGTCTCAGCCTGTGGCCTTTGCCAAATTATTTCATTTTTCCACCCAATTTATTCAACAGTTAGATATGAATAATTAGAAAGTACATAAAGAAAACAGGGACTGTGTTAAGACTGAAAGCTTTCTCCTTGTCTTCCTATTTCAGGTGAGCATCAAGTGATCATCTGTTTTGTCAGCATTACTCTAGCCAGTCTTGGACATTTAACATGTTTAAATATTATTAATGAGATAGTGACAGGACCAGGAAGAGTCTTCCAACAGTTCTGATCACAGATGTCTGCTCCAGTTTTAAGAAGTTTAACTCAAAGCATTAAAAACAAGAAAAACAAACACTCCCATACATGACCTCTGACAATTTTTTCAGCTACACTGCTACAGTATTACAACTCCCATTCCTCCCTAAACTCTGCACTTCCCTGAAGCTCCTCCCATCAGTCCTTAAGCTTCTTGTACTCTTTTATAAAGCATTTAATTAGGTCTCCAGTCCTACACAATCTCAAAAACATCTTCCTCCCCTTCCTCACACTTATTTTCACAATGCCCTCACTATCTTCTAAAAACTAAAATCTCGCGTTATCTGGGGATCTCAATACAGAGAGAGGTGGTAAAGCACAGCACATGTTGATAGTACAGAGAAATCACGTTCTGTGTCAAACTTCAGGAAATAAACGGCACCTCAGAAAGCTAGCCAGAAGAGGAAGGAAACCCGAGTTTTCTGATGAGAATGAAACTGCAGAGGGAACAGGGATCTATTAGAAAGCTCCAGAGAAAGTAACTTGAGCCTGAAGGACATGCTGAAAGCAAAATTTGAATCTGATAAGGTCAGAATAACCATGATACCAAACATTAACTATCAATAGATAAAATCCTTTGTTAATGTCGGCTTCACCGGGGCTCCTGAGCAACCTGTCACAGGAGGCTCTGCTCTGAGCAGGGAGTTGGACTAAACGATCTCCCAAGGAAACCTCCAGTCTCAACCATTCAGTGTAGTTCTTTAATGATAAATCACTAACTCATTGTTCAACCACATTCCTAAGAATACAGGTGGATTCATACCAGTGGATCTGATGGGGCACATTTCAGGAGCGGTGGCTGCCCCAGAAGACCAGCATCGGCCACTGTCACAGCAGCACTGCATTTTGGACAAAGGCTGGGGGAGTTGGTTGCTGCAGCGCCCGTTGGTCAGGGAAGAGAAGCAGTATCCAGGACGCACATCTACCAAGAGAAAGAAATGGTTAAGTAATCAGAAGTCCAATGAGGAATGTGACTTTCACAAAAGAGAAAGGTCTCGTTTTTCTTGGTCAACTACATTATGGGTAACACAGTAAAACACTAGTCAAGACAGAATCAGATCAATTCTATTTAAGCTTTGATGTGAAAGCCAACAATGTACAGCAAATAAGCTCACAGCATTGCAGCTCTCTAAGCATTAACTTTTCCTTAGTCACAGCTTCCCCAGCTGAAATATGTAGTGATTTGACAAGATATAGGCTCACAGGCAATAAAGAGCAACACAGCTTTAACTGGTGCCATTGCATTGTTTACAGAGATGTGCTGGCTTCCTGTCTGAAAAGGGTAAGCATGTGCTGTACAAAGAACGTCCTGTACCCAGATTTCATACACTCAGCTCTAGCAACATTGTAGGGAGATCCCCCAGCTTAGAGAAGGGAAAGAAAAAGTGGATGGGAGCAAAATAAAATAAAAAATAATCATTTTGTACAATCTGGAGCTCTGAACAATTATTTCACAATATGTCACATTGTGTCAAACTCAATATGAGCTGTGGTGTGATTTGATGCTGCATGATAAACCAGACTAAGTTTGTTTCTAAAAAATACAAACATTTGCTGTCAAAATGTACAGGAAAAAGTTGCAGATATAACCATTCAACAGCAGACACCATTCCCTAAAGACACATTATCTCTGATATCCAGGGCATGGTGGATTCATCTGTCTAGTAACAGTGCTTTCCAGAGTTTACTAGATATTCTAGTGGATATAAAAAAAGCAGGGAAGTTTCTTATTATCTTGAGGAAATTGATATATAGTGATATGTTGGGAGAGTCTGTGATGATTCTGCCTTTTATTATCTGGAACCCCAAAGACAGATATTATTGGCAGTACAGCTAAGAGAGTCAGTTATCCTTGGCTTCCAAACTTTACTTAGTTTCCTCATATTACCATTTAATGGAAATCTGAAACAGAAAAAACTCTGCTCAGTTCTATTACTGGTCCTCCATCTTCTCCCAGTATCCAACTAACCTGCCAAACACATAAAATTCTCAATCTACCATTTAAAAAAAAAAATCAAATAAAGCTCTGATGCAAACTGTTCCCTGCTGCATCTGTTATAATTTTGGTCTTCAAATGAAGTGGAGAGATATTCAGATGTTTGGTGCATTAGTGAGGTGGATGATAAGGAAGGAAGTCCTCTAACAGACCCTACCACCATCCTCTGTAATTCATCCTTCTCAGTTTTGGTCAATACCAAGTTTTGAAACATTTAAACGCAGTAATGGGCAGAAGTGGAAAAAGGATCTACACGTTACCTGTGCAAGTACACAATGTGCCATAAAAGGGTAAACAAAAATACCTTTTGTGTACCTACAGGTGTAAAAGCTTATCCAAAGCCACACCATTTTCTGAAAAAGACAGAAAATTCACAAGAAAAATGTCAAATCTTCCCATATGCCTAATCAGAGGTTATTCTTTTTTTCTTCTTTCATTTTCTGTTTCAAATGGTAAAACACCATAAACAGGAGCAAGAACAGCAGGAAACCACTGTTTCAGTACTTCAGCTTTTAGTATTTTTAATATTTTTCACTAAAAAAATATTGTATCTCGAAAAGGCCCCAAATCATTATGAAAATAACTTTCAAGAAAAATACGCCTCCTTAAAAAAAAAAAAAAAGCCATCAAAAAGGAACACTGGCCAACCACACTTAAGTCAGCAGAAAACTTAGGTCAGCAGGAAGTATAGACTAGCAGCTTTCTTCACAGCATTCTTTATGTACTCGGGTTGAGATGTCCTGCTCTTGTTTCTGCTCTTCAGCTCTAGGAGATTTTATCTTTGCTTTGTCTATTCTAATTTTTAAGGTTTGTAATAATGGAACTCCCAGTTCTTCTTTGGATGTTTGGCTCCAGTGCTGCTCAGTTTGAGTCCCACAAGGGATACATTTCTCAGAAGCACTTCCTCATTTCTAACAGAATAGACACTTTCAGCTAACACTTTTCACTTAAGACAAGCATGTTGTAATTAAATCAAGATTACATGTTTTGCCCAGCTCGAATACAGATTTGGGCTCTGTCCTTGTTCATATGGCAAGTATGCATCCTGCATATTAGACATTAATCCAAAATATCTGTAGATAATTAATAGTGCTTCCCATTTAGAAATCTTTGTCTTGGACACAAAGCCAAAGTTTCAATGATGGCTCTTGCCATCATTGGCTCTTGCATATTACTTAAAACAGCCTGTCATCATTTAAATACCAAATCAAATCTACCAAAATGCTGTTCTTGATAACAGAAGAAACAGTCAGTTTTTTAGAACCTGAAGAAACAGAATTTCTTAATGCCTGCTGAACAGAATATGGACTAAATCAAGGACAAACATGAGTGTAAAAATATCAAGGAAAACTTACACAAGTTCTGCCTTTTTTAAGGCAGCAAATATTGCATAACACAAAAACTGTAATAAGAAAAGTGAAAGGGAAGGTTGCAATTAAGAGGGAAACATCCTGCAAATGGAAAACTCATTTCAGAATACATATGTAGATAGGGGATGAACTTCTATATAAAAGAAAAATTTCAAGATCACAAACTGCAATACATTTCTGGCACTCTGTTACCCTTTTGGATATTCATGAAAGTTCATGACACCTACTGTTACTTATAGGATTCTAACTCACCTATGCACTTTAAGCCGTCAGGAGCTGTATAAAACCCTGGAGGACACTTGCAGAAGTAACTGCTAACTGTGTTTGAACACTCTCCGCCATCACAGATTCCAGGAACAGTGCTGCATTCATCAATATCTTCAAGGCAAAAAGAGAACCAGGGGCAAGTTAGCTAAATTAACTCTGACACTAGAGCAGATATTTTACACTTACATTATCAAATTCAGTGTTGTCTGAGACTCCTCCTAACTTATGTACTGGGGGAATAATCAGTTTTGAGTCAGGATCTAATGTCAGGCATCTTACATATACAAGTGAAACAAAACCTAAAAAAAAACTGTGTCTGTAAATTGCAAAAAGCCAGAGAGTTTGTTATAGTGCTCAATAACCACAGATGAAAACACTTTAAACTGCAGAGGGGATTTACTAAGTAATCGTAACCCCTCCAGTTCAAATTTTGCATACTAGAATTAATTAAACTGTGACAAGACCAGTAATGACCATAGTGATCAGGAGCTTCACCAATATGTCTCATGGTATATCCAGCATCACAGGATCTCCTAGCACCCTGCTGAGGCAATGGTTCAATACTGACTCAAAGGGAAGTGTAGCACCTACTGAATTGCCCATTCTTCTTCTTGTAATTTGTTTTTTCTTGGAAATCCCCCACATAAAAGCACTGAGCAGAGCTAGGTGCTGTTTAACTAATACAGTCTGACAGGATTATAGCTCAAGGCAGGATGACTGCAGGCAACAAAAATTACCTTTCCTGGCTTTCTCCACTAAATTAAATGTTCTGAAGTTTCAACAGATTTCTAGACAGAAAATGAAATACCTATAGCAGAAGTCATACAATGTCCAAAATTCCCCTTAGATTTTGCCAGCAATTAAAAAATAAAAGTCCATATCTTTATTTTCCTTAATCTATTTACTAAATCATCATCATAGATAAAATGCAGAAAAAATTTCAAAGTCTGCAGGAAAAGACCTAAAAAGTACCTGATCATAGATGCATACACAGAGAGAACTTGAAGAGCTTCTTTCACAGCTAGGAGTTTATCTACACTCATGTGATGAACAACCTATGCCAGTCTCAGCTGCTCCTTAATGACTATCAGTAGCCACCTGTGATGTGCAGTTAGTTACCTGCTGCTTTCTGCCCCCCCCATCATCTACTTAGCAGCTGTATCTACTTAGCAGCTGTATCTACTTAGCAGCTGTATCTACTTAGCACTGCTCTCATTCATCTTCTAGGTACCTGGAATCCAGCTGAGCTTAAAACCAGCTCGCTTTTTTCCACCATACCTACAGGAAGAATCAGCAAAGCAGAGCAGAAAGAGAGGTTATTCTCTGGAGTGATCAATGACAACTGCCTGTCACAGCCATTTATCATCACCCAGTTGCTCTGGGAGAATCCAGCCAGAAATAATGGCATCACAGGACTCTATCCAACCTCTCCTCCAGAGATCTACAAACAGATAGACACATGGCTGTAATAATGATTTCACCAACCACAAAAATTTCTGAGATGAAATACTGCAACACCACCCAACACACCAAGGCAAGGAGTGAATAATACCGTAGTCATTAACAATGATTGGAGGAATTTAAATGCAACGCCTACATTGGAATTTGGCCCCAACAGATGGGGGAACACCCGAAGTCCCACAGGACTGTTAATAAGCATTTTAGCAAGTACAGAGGATCTCTCTTCTACTTCTCTGTGAAGGCAGCAGTACAAAAATTCAGAAATATAAAACTATCAATTCCTCTTGTTAATTCCCTAGGTAAAGCACTGGATCCTCTAATACCATTGTGGGCCCTTGCCTTAGCAGAAAAAGAGTGGAGGAACAGGGACAAGGATGGCGTCCAGATACACAGATCTTGCAGACTGACCCATCCTCAGCAGTGCAAGGCCTTGGGCTCTCTGTGCACACATCCCACCCCAGCATCTTGCTGGCTGTCGTGATGTGGGTCACATTCCTGGCTTGGGTGTGGGAGAGGGGTGTGACTTTTTGTTCAGTGCTACTTCGAGGGTGTTGCCAAAGCCTCAAGTCGAGTGCCCTGGGAGCACTGCTAAGAGACTTCTGGCTCCTGCTTCAGGATTATACTCCACAGGAGTCCCAGAAGTCTCAGTGACAAAAAATGTGGAAATTGAATTTTGGTCTGAATAGAGCCCTTAATTAACAGAGAAAAATGCAGTTGTAAATGGATCAGATTCAAGCATTTTCTGACTCAAATTCACCAATGTTTATCTTAAAGTCAGTGTTGCCACTGTTTATATAGAGCCCAACCTTTTGAAAAGCAAAATCATCACTCTTTATTTTAGGGTTAAGCATAACCCAAACATTATTTCACCATTTGTATTAGTGTTGGCATTCCTATAAGTAACATTGTCATTGTTAAGTGTGCAAGTTTTATAAAGGTAAGTACACTTGATGTACTAGCAAATGTCACTCCAGGAAAAATTACTCTCCCCAGTCTCCACAAGGAAGTATTTACCCCAAAGTGAAGCAGTGGGAAGAGAAATTGTGATAGGAAGCAATGAAAATAATGTAACAGCTTTCCAGGAGCTATATTAACACAGAGAACTTAGCCAATGCACCTCATTTCCCATCTTGTCACATTGTCTCACTGCACTTCTCTCATGATATTACTTTAATGGCGACTCACTGAAAAAACAGCACTGGTAATTCAGCAAGTAGCTTCCAGTTCTACTAAATCAGTGACTATGGAGACATTGCAGATGTCAGAAGTCTTACTTGCCAGGTAGGAACTTAAAGGAAGCACATGATCAGATGTTATTTATTATGTACCAGAATTAATTACAGCTAATTACTATAAGGCGAATACCTTTTTTCATATTGTAGATTTTAACTTAAATCTCAAAGAGACAGTTTAAAAAAGCAGAATGGATTTTCTGTTGTTACATGACTATGCTCTTAACTGCTGAATCACTATCCTGTTTCATGCTGCTGGTATAAGGGTACTACTTTAAAACTTTTTAATTTTATTACTAACTATACAGCTTTAACTAAAATTGCTTTATACGTACAATGTGAAGATGTACTGGAAATGAGTCTGTGGTTCAAAAGCTGATGGGAAACTTCATCCTATCTTTGCAGCCAGGTTGACCATGCCAAAGGGATTTCACAAGATGGTGCAGGAAATTTGTGGCAGGATTTGGGAAAGAACTAAGCTATCCCAGGTACTTCAGTCCAGTCCCTCAACAATTACCAAGTACAAGCTCTGACGGTAGTGGTTGTCTGGGATTCTTTGTTCTTTGTTTGGGTTTTTGGTTTGGTTTGGTTTTGTGTTTTTTTACACAATTCGGCAATTGAAAATTACCAAAGGAGGGTTTATCCAATGCAGTCTATGCAAGCCTATAGCCCTCAGTTTTTCAAGTACTAATACCTAATAAGGCACATGTTCAGTCTTTCCTGTTCACTATATTCTTGGTACTTCATCCACCGAAGCAACACTTGGAATGTTGTTCTACCCTGAAGTTGGGTTACTTTCTGCCACCATACTGTGTACAAACTCTTCTGAAATTGCTTTCCCTAACATGCAACTAAATTATAAAGTTTTGCTTATAACAGGGATTTTCTCTTGAAAGAATCACAATTCATACAAAATTATTTAAACATTTTGAATGCTTCCATAAAGGCACCTGATGTAAGAAAGGGTGGTGCATGCATGCCTTACTCTCACAGTCACACACCTTTCTGACATTTAAAGTTGGCACTCCAAAATCACTAACCACTTATTAAACATGACTATTGAAATTATTTAATTTTTGTCTAACAACTGAAAGGAAAATCAATTGTAAGAGTATAACAATCATCTGGATTTCAGAGTAAAGAAGGTCAATCAACTGTGTAACTGACACATTGTAGCATTATGTTCCTTAGGTATCCAAAATTCTCTTAAAGCAAAGAAGACATCTCTGTCTGATTGTTGTATTATAGAGAGAAAATACAGTTAAAAATTAGCAAGATTCCATAATCACACACTGGAAACTTCCATACTCTAATCTAGCACCTGTTGTATTTCCAAAACAGCCTGACCAACAAGGAAAGGTGAAATGTTTGTGCTTTTTTAACATCTGCAACTGTAAGGATTAATTTAGAGCATGGTCCTGCAGTCTTCACTGAGCAGTGTTCGACTCCCAGTAATGTTAAATACAGTTTACCTGAGGAGGTGGAAATGCATTGAATCTTCCACTTTTTGGTTAAAATATCTACCCAGAGACAAGTGCCTCAAGCATTTCTAAAGCAACATATCATTAAAAAATATGCTTATTTTTAATGTTTCATTTGTTTCAGATGGACCTTTAAGTCTGCAAAATGTTACATGAATAAAAGTCTTGAAAAAGCTGCAGGGCCAATATTTAAGATACTCTGGTTTAGAAGGAGAAAACACCAGTATTTGTTGTGAAGAATGCTATTTGCATATCTAAAGCAAAAGAGACTGGAGATTTGTTAAAAAACCTCTAAACAAAGTTGGCCTTCAAAAGAGAACTTCTTTATTTTCAGAAGAAAGTTCTAAAATTTCTTACCATCACATTTTTGTGTCACTTCATTAAACTTGTGTCCAGCTGGGCATTTGCACTCAAAAGATCCAACAGTATTAATGCAATTTCCCCCTTGACAGATCCCAGGGATGGCTTGGCATTCATCCACATCTATCATATAAAAAAGGAAAAAACACACACTTTTAATTCATTTCTCAAACACAGCCATAATAATTTGTCTACACAGAAATAAAAGTAAATATGCCTAAATCCATTCTTCACCCATCATAATATTATGATACTTGCTTGTGAAGACAGACACTCATTTGTAATTACTCTATGTAAAGTATGATAGAGTACAGTACTCTAAATATTTTCTGCAAGAAATAACATGGTCATTATTGTTACAGACATTAAACATCTAACTGCTATTGTACTGTTTTTCCAAAACATCTGGGGAATGGCGTGCAGAGAACACAGCCTGCCAAAACCCAGACTCCTTTAAAATATCTGAAGCTAGGCACCCAAAATCACTTGCCCCTTTGAAAATCTTGGCAAGTCTATACAGTGCATAGCTCACCAGTGAAGAGATGCGGGAGCCATGGAGGAGCAGTGTGCAATGTGCATGGAGGGGGCCTCATAGAAAGGGATGGGGAGCTGTATAGTTAATATTGATGGAAATTATTAACTCATCACTCTAGTAAGATCAGCACCAATGACCTTAAGCTTAAGGATTTGACTCAAGATGTTTCATAGCCATAATTAATGTTTCAGGAGGAATTATTAATTATCTGCTTAGATATTCATACATTTGGAAGATTTCTCTCCCTTTTTTTCCTCTCTCCTTGCTTTGCATTTTTTCACTCAATAAAATGAAACAACAAAGATGGTATCACAGAGTAGGTAAGAAGCTCAAGACAAACATTTTCAAGAGGCCCCAGTTTTTGGCCTCAACAACTATTACAGCACAACAACAAGTGTGTCATCACTTAGCTGCAAAAGTGTTGCTACAGCTTAGTAACAAATGGAGAAAAGAGGCTAAAGGAGGAGGAGTGGCACTACAAGAGGAGACAGCGGAGGTCTGGCTCACAGTTCCCAGGGGCTGCCCTGTGTCTGCTGCTCCCTATCCTTCGGAAGCAAACAGAGCACTTTCCACTCTTCAACCCAAATGCCTGCACTTCCCCCATATTCTCAAGGAGTACCAGCTGCTGCTGATAAAACCCAATTTCTTGAAACTTTGGGATTCACATTAGAGTGGGTTTCAACACAGGGACACAAGTCGAAGGAGAGGACGCCTTCAAATCTCCCTTTATAAATCCCAGAGATTCAGCTGTAATGTGTCCTGTAGTCTGAAAAGCCCAGTATTCTGTCTGTACAAAAGGCCCTGGGAGCCACGAGTAGGAAGCTTCAGGAATGACAAGGAGCATATCTGTACCACTTTGCAGAGCATAATGTAAAGATCTCTGGGCTGACAGAAGAAGGTCAGGAGGTGCAGCAGCAGAGCCAGAGCAGGGCTGTGCCTGAGCTACTGCTGTGCTGTGCAGCACAGAGAACTCACACAACCTCAGCACTGCCACATTCCTGATGTAAAGTATGATAGAGTACAGTACTCTAAATATTTTCTGCAAGAAATAACATGGTCATTATTGTTACAGACATTAAACATCTAACTGCTATTGTACTGTTTTTCCAAAACATCTGGGGAATGGCGTGCAGAGAACACAGCCTGCCAAAACCCAGACTCCTTTAAAATATCTGAAGCTAGGCACCCAAAATCACTTGCCCCTTTGAAAATCTTGGCAAGTCTATACAGTGCATAGCTCACCAGTGAAGAGATGCGGGAGCCATGGAGGAGCAGTGTGCAATGTGCATGGAGGGGGCCTCATAGAAAGGGATGGGGAGCTGTATAGTTAATATTGATGGAAATTATTAACTCATCACTCTAGTAAGATCAGCACCAATGACCTTAAGCTTAAGGATTTGACTCAAGATGTTTCATAGCCATAATTAATGTTTCAGGAGGAATTATTAATTATCTGCTTAGATATTCATACATTTGGAAGATTTCTCTCCCTTTTTTTCCTCTCTCCTTGCTTTGCATTTTTTCACTCAATAAAATGAAACAACAAAGATGGTATCACAGAGTAGGTAAGAAGCTCAAGACAAACATTTTCAAGAGGCCCCAGTTTTTGGCCTCAACAACTATTACAGCACAACAACAAGTGTGTCATCACTTAGCTGCAAAAGTGTTGCTACAGCTTAGTAACAAATGGAGAAAAGAGGCTAAAGGAGGAGGAGTGGCACTACAAGAGGAGACAGCGGAGGTCTGGCTCACAGTTCCCAGGGGCTGCCCTGTGTCTGCTGCTCCCTATCCTTCGGAAGCAAACAGAGCACTTTCCACTCTTCAACCCAAATGCCTGCACTTCCCCCATATTCTCAAGGAGTACCAGCTGCTGCTGATAAAACCCAATTTCTTGAAACTTTGGGATTCACATTAGAGTGGGTTTCAACACAGGGACACAAGTCGAAGGAGAGGACGCCTTCAAATCTCCCTTTATAAATCCCAGAGATTCAGCTGTAATGTGTCCTGTAGTCTGAAAAGCCCAGTATTCTGTCTGTACAAAAGGCCCTGGGAGCCACGAGTAGGAAGCTTCAGGAATGCCAAGGAGCATATCTGTACCACTTTGCAGAGCATAATGTAAAGATCTCTGGGCTGACAGAAGAAGGTCAGGAGGTGCAGCAGCAGAGCCAGAGCAGGGCTGTGCCTGAGCTACTGCTGTGCTGTGCAGCACAGAGAACTCACACAACCTCAGCACTGCC